>NW_016820432.1:0-1369 GCF_001698545.2 Rhinopithecus bieti | reverse complement strand
CATCACAGAGTTACAGTTTTCATTGAGAAGCTTGCCAACACTTTTTTCGTGGAATCTGGAATGGGGTATTCCATAGCACATTCAAGATTATGGTGAAAAAGCATATAAACTCTGATAAAAGCTAGAAAGAAACTTCCTGAGAAACAGCTGTGAGATGTGTGAATTCATCAATCAGAGTTACACCACTGTTTTTATGGAGTTGTTTGGTAGCACTATTTTTGGGGATCTGAGAAGGCATATTTTGAACTGCATTGAAGTCTACGGTGAAAATGAAATATCCTCAGATTACAATTAGAAAGAAGCCTTCTGTGAAACTCCATAGTGATGTGTGAATTCATCTCCCAGTGTTAAACTGTTCTTTTCATTGAGCAGTTTGCTAACACTGTTTTCTTGGAATCTGCTATGGAATATTTCAGACCGTATTGAAGCCTACGGTGACAATGGAAATATCCTAATATAAAAACTCAAAAGAAGCTTTCTGATATGCCTCTTTGTGATGTGTCAATTCATCTCACAGCGTTTCATGATGCTTTTCATCAATCAGTTTCTTAGCACTGTTTTTGTGGAATCCGAGAGAGGATATTTCGGATTACTTTGAAGCCAATGGTGACAAAGAAAATATCCTCAGATAGAAACTAGAAAGAAGCTTTCTGATAAAGTCCTTTGTGATATGTGAATTTATCTTGTAGAGTTAAACCTCTCTTTTCATGTAGCAGTTTGGTAACACTGTTTTCATGGAATCTGCAATAGGATATTTAGGAGCACATTGCAGGCTATGGTGACTAAGGAAAATAACCTCATACAAGCAACAAAAAGAAGCTTTCTGAGAAACAGCTTTGTGATGTATAAATTCATCTCACAGAGTTACACTGTTCTTTTTGTTTAGCAGTTTTCTAACACAGTTATCTTGGAATCTGCAATGGGATATTTCGGAGAACATTGATGGCTACTGTGAGAAAGGAAATATCCTGAGGAAAAAAACAGAAAGAAGCTTTCTGAAAAACTGCTTTGGGCTTTGTGAATTCACCTGACAAACTTCCACGATTCCTTTCATTTAGCAGTTTGGTAGCAGTGCTTCCGGGGAATCTGAGAAGGGATATTTTGTATCACATTGAAGCTTATGGTGACAAAGGAAATATCCTCAGATAAAAATTAGAAAGAAGCTTTCTGAGAATGTTCTTTGTGATGTGTGCATTCATCTCACAGAGTTCCACTTTCTTTTTCATAGAGCAGTTTGCTAACACAGATTTCGTGGATTCTACAAAGGGATATTTGGGAGAGCATTGAGGCCTGTGATTAAAAAGGAAATATTCTCAGATAAAAACTACAAGGAATATTGCTGAGAAACTGTTTAGTGATGTGTGAATTC
>NW_016820431.1:0-568 GCF_001698545.2 Rhinopithecus bieti | reverse complement strand
CGGCCTCCCAAAGTGCTGGGATTACAGGCTTGAGCCACCGCGCCCGGCCAAGAAAAGGGCCTTTTAAGAAACTTGCATTGTGAAGTGTGAAGGTGTGTGTGCATGTGTCCATGTGTGTGTTATTGATGGTGGTGGTGTTGGTGGGACTCTATCGGACCACATTGCCACCTGCCTTTAGACCACACTCTAGGGATGAACTCGCTGGAGCTTCAGGCTACTCTTCTGGCGGCCAGCCCCCAGACTCTCTTTTCCTCTCCAAATCTTACCAGTGATTGTAACATGTTGTTGTATAGTACAGTTTTTACGAAGTCAAGTTCTCCTTTACATACTCACATCAAGTATTTGATAAAAACTGTTCAAATTGGGCACATTTTCCTTATTAAAAATAGTAAGCATTAAGATTATTTTTGCATGAATATGAGATGTTTCATGCTGAAAGAGATTATTACTCCTCAATAAGCATTTTAATTATAAGGTGCTAGCTGAAAGACAAAGCAGACGTTTTGTAAGAAGCTGTTCTTTTCTATATTTCTTTTAAAAATATGTTTAATATTTCTGATTAAAATAT
>NW_016820429.1:0-566 GCF_001698545.2 Rhinopithecus bieti | reverse complement strand
CATTTATTATTTGCACAGATACATAAAATGATTCCCATTTTAAAACCATAATAAAATATACATTAACCACAGAAGTACTTACTCTAACTGGAAAGAAAATGAACATGGCTATTCTCAAAACAGTAATAAACACAAAAGGTCAACATATATAAATCACGACAAGTGTACATCTCATTTTGACAAAAATAAGTTCCATTTTTACATTAATGCTTCATCATCAGGTTCTATATTAGATCCTCTGACCTTATTTACATTTACTATGAAATTTCTATTAGCATGTGTAACTCAAAGGCACTCAATTCAGAGGGTATAAAGTCCTGAGCTTAAGTAGGAAACAAAGTTCCCAACTAAAATTTGAACATAAATAATCCTAAAGATCAGAGAATATTAAAATGTTTAAAACTGCCGGGCGCGGTGGCTCAAGCCTGTAATCCCAGCACTTTGGGAGGCCGAGACGGGCGGATCATGAGGTCAGGAGATCGAGACCATCCTGGCTAACACGGTGAAACCCCGTCCCTACTATAAAATACAAAAAAAAAAAAAACTAGCTGGGCGAGGTGGCGGCG
>NW_016820428.1:0-754 GCF_001698545.2 Rhinopithecus bieti | reverse complement strand
ACCCCGTCTCTACCAAAAATACAAAAATTAGCCAGGCGTGGTGGCCCTTGCCTGTAGTCCCAGCTACTCGGGAAGCTGAGGCAGGAGAATCGCTTGAACTCAGGAGGCAGAGATTGCAGTGAGCCGAGATCACGCTACTATACTCCAGTCTGGGCGACAGAGTAAGACTCTGTCTCAAAAAAAAAAAAAAAAGGGCTGGGCGCGGTGGCTCACGCCTGTAATCCCAGCACTTTGGGAGGCTGAGGCAGGCGGATCACGAGGTCAGGAGATCGAGACCATCCTGGCTAACACAGTGAAACTCCGTCTCTACTAAAAATACAAAAAAAAAAATTAGCTGAGCATGGTGGTGGGCGCCTGTGGTGCCAGCTACTTGGGAGGCTGAGGCAGGAGAATAGCTTGAACCCGGGAGGCGGAGTTTGCAGTGAGCCGAGATGGCGCCACTGCACTCCAGCCTGGGCGACAGGGTAAGACTCTGGCTCAAAAAAAAAAAAAAGAAAAGAAAAGTTTAAAACAATAATAAAAATGGAGATTTTAATAGCGCCTCCCTCATTAAATAATCCCATAGGATTAAGCATGTAAAACATCTGCCAAAATGCATGATACATATATAGCAGGCACTCAAGAAAGAATAGCCGGTATTATTCTCGTTATTATTGCAACTATAGTTGACAAAGCCTTTGTAAGTACAATCTACCAGAATAATTTCTAATTTCTTTTTTTTTTCACCAGGTAATTCCTGAGTTTATTTGGGGCA
>NW_016820427.1:5324-9720 GCF_001698545.2 Rhinopithecus bieti | reverse complement strand
CACCGCGCCCGGCCGTTTTGTTGTTTTTTTGAGATGGAGTCTTACTCTGTCACCCAGGCTGAAGTGCAGTGGTGTGATCTCAGCTCACTGCGACTTCCACCTCCTGGGTTCAAGCGATTCTCCTGCCTCAGCCTCCCAAGTAGCTGGGATTACAGGCACAGCCCACCACATCCAGCTAATTTTTGTATTTTTAGTAGAGATGGGGTTTCACCATGTTGGCCAGACTGGTCTTGAACTCCTGACCTCAGGTGATCCACCCACCTGGGTCACCCAATGTGCTGGGATTACAGGCGTGAGCCACCGTGCCTGGACTCTTCTGGCAACTTCTATAAAATGTTAGAGTAGAAGGTTTGGTCCTGAGCCCTCTATCTGCATTCTCTGTCTAGTTGATTTCAGCAATTCACATAGCTTTTGTCAGGCCTCTGAGCCAAAGCTAAGCCATCATATCCCCTGTGACCTGCAGGTACACATCCAGACGGCCTGTTCCTGCCCTAACTGATGACATTCCACCACAAAAGAAGTGAAAATGGCCTGTTCCTGCCTTAACTGATGACATTACCTTGTGAAATTCCTTTTCCTGGCTCAAAACTCCCGACTGAGCATCTTGTGACCCCACCCCTGCCCACCAGAGAACAACCCCTTTGACTGTAATTTTCCTTTACCTACCCAAATCCTATAAAACGGCCCCACCCCTATCTCCCTTCCCTGACTCTCTTTTCAGACAGCCCGCCTACACCCAGGTGAAATAAACAGCCTTGTTGCTTACACAAAGCCTGTTTGGTGGTCTCTTCACACGGATGCGCATGAAAGCTTTAAATATCATCTATATTGATGATGCCCAAATTTATATCTCTCCTAGCCCAATCTCTCCCCTGAGACACACACTTTTATAATCAACTGTCTACATATCATCTCTACTTGAATTTTAAAAAAATGATACCTGTTGATATTTCAAATGTAAATTCCTCTCTGAAAACCCTCTAAAACTTTCGACAACACTTGGAAGAAAATCCAAAGTCTTTCCCATGATTTATAAGGCTCTACATGATCTGTCCTCTACCCATCCCTGCAATGTAAACTCATGCCATCCTCCCTTTAAAGTACTATGCCTGGCTACATCAACCTCCTTTCTGTTCCTTGGACATAACAAGGTCACAGACAGCTCAGGACCTTTGCACTTGTTATTCTCTCTGCCTAGACTGTTTCTTTCCCACCAAGCCATTCAGTCTCAGCTTAAATGCCACTTCCTCATAGAGGCTTACCCCAACCATCCAATCTAAAATATCCATCCCCATCACTGTTACTCTGGCTTATTTTATTTCATTTGAGAACTTAATCACTATCTGACATTATCTCTTTTGTCTATTTTTCTTATTCCTTATTTCAATCTGTTTATTGCCTACCTTTCCCTACTTAAAAATATGGTCCACGAAAGTAGACCTTCTCTAATTGATCACTGACTCATCGACACCTAGACATGTGCCTGGCACGTAGAAGAAATAATAGCGGTAACAAAAGAAATGAGAATCAACAGTAACGACAATGTAACTGTACCTAACCTTTTTAAAAAATAAATTGTGTGAGCCGCTGTGGAAGACTTCCCACGGATTAACTCATTTAATCTTCACAACAGCTTTCTGAGATAAAAATAATAATAATAATTGCATAAGGTCACACAGCTAGTATGTCACAAAAATGGAAATAAACTGAGTGTGCCTCCAGAAACCATGTTCTTAACCAGTAAGCTATACAGTTCTTAAGAAATGTTTACTGAAGGAGTAAAGGCTCATTCTAACACTGCATAGAATGACCCCACTGAAGGCTGGGTCATGGGTTCACTTGAGTACTTAAAAACCTGAAATCCCTTTTATGAATCTTAAGATAAACCAATTTCACAGCAAAACTCATTTAACTGAGAATATTTTTGCAGTACTATTTAACTGTATTTGAGAACGCATTTTAATTCCCTCATTTCATCAATCTGAACGTCTTAAATACATTTTAATAACAAGGTTGGCTTCAATCATATTTATTTTAAAGCTATATATGTAATAGTGA
Organism: Rhinopithecus bieti; assembly: GCF_001698545.2. NCBI lineage: Eukaryota > Metazoa > Chordata > Mammalia > Primates > Cercopithecidae > Rhinopithecus > Rhinopithecus bieti. The sequence goes on along the minus strand of NW_016820427.1, from coordinate 7,662 downwards.
ATATGTTTATCAGTAGAATGATGGTCAGCCTAAATTAAGTTTGTGTCTTTAGACCTGAATGTTACTCTAGTAGATATTTTAGTAGATGTAATGGTTACTTTTATGTCAATTTGACTGGGTTAAAGGACATCCAGATAGCTGGTGAAACACTGTCTCTGGGTGTGCCTGTGAGGGTATTTCTGGAAGAATTTGCATGTGAATCAATAGACTGAGTAAAGAAGATCACCCTGCTCAATGTGGGTGGGAAATGATCTAATTTGTTGAGGGCCAAGACAGAACACAGAAGTGGAGAAGGGTGAATTCTCTCTCTTTTCTGGAGCTGAGACGTCCATCTTCTCTTGCCCTGGGACATTGACACTCCTGGTTTTTGTGCCAAGGGACTGCAACTGGAGCATAAACAAATGGCTCCCCTGGTTCTCAGACCTGGGGATTTGTATTGGAACTATACCATCAGTTTTCCTGGTTTTTTAGCATGAAGAGGGTTGGAAGTTAGATGACGAGATGTCTCAGTCTCCATGTGTGTGTGTATGTGTGTGTGTGTGTGTGTGTGTGTGTGTGTGTATTCTTTTTCTCTGGAGAACCCTAATACAATAGATAAAATTTAAAACTGGTCATTTTGTTTAGCTCCTATATTAGAGAATAGAAATTAACAATACGGTTTAAAGAAAATAAGTCTTTTTATTTTTTCTAAGAGACAGAATCTTGTTATGTTGCCAAGGCTGGAGTGTGGTGGCTATTCACAGGTGCAACCCCACTACTGATCGGCACGAGAGTTTTTACCTCCTTTGTTTCTGACCTGGGCTAGGTAACCCCTGCTTAAGCAACCTGGTGGTCCCCCGTTACTGAAAGGTCACCATATTAATGTGGACCTTAGTGTGAATGCCAATCAGCCTAACACATTATAGCCCAGAACTTCCCGGCTCAAGCAATCCTCTCATCTCAGCCTTCTGAGTATCTGGGCCCATCTACCACCATACCCAGTATAAATAAGAGTTAAATGTATGTAGTGGGATGCCTCACAAAAAAAATTAACTTACTATAAAATGTATTTCATGAAAGGCTACTTGCCCAGGCACAGTGGCTCACGTGTGTAATCCCAGCGCTTTGGGAGGCCAAGGCAGGTGGATCGCTTAAGGTCAGGAGTTCAAGATCAACCTGGATGTGGTGAAACTCCATCTTTCCTAAAAATACAAACAGTAGCAGGGTGTGGTGGAGGTTACCTGTAATCCCAGCTACTCGGGAGGCTAAGGCAGGAGATTGGCTTGGACCTGGGAGGCAGAGGTTGCAGTGAGCCAAGATCATGCCACTGCACTCCAGCCTAAGCGACAGAGACACAGTGAGGCTCCATCTCAAAAGAAACGAGAAAACAAAAAAACAAAAAAACAACGAGGCTATTTGGTGGCTTACAGGCAGCTTTGATTCTAGAAACAGGATGACATTTTCATGTCGTAGAGATACAAGGTATCTTTACATCTACCTGTAGATTTCCTTTTATAAAGTGGGTATATCTTTAACAGGACCCTGTCTATGGAGAAGGAGGAGAAAGGTTGTCTCATCAGTAGAGATTTGACCTGGGTTACTGTTACTCCTTACTTGGGGTTAAGATTGAATATAACTGAGACTTAAGAAAGTGTATTGTAGACCATTATGATTGGTGTGACTGGGTCAGGCAGCCTGCCCTTAGTTGTGTTTTGGCAGCACTGAGGGAGAAGTCTATGGCCATATTTAGGGTGATATGGGAAAGCTGGTTATGGACACACTATATAACGAATGCTAGAACCTCTCCTAACACAGTTCCCTGAGAAACTACTGAAGGCAATGGTAAGATCAGCAGCCAAAGGGCATTTGCTCCAGAATACCCAGATTTCCTGGCATTTGGTGCTACAGGAGAGAGTGACAACAACTAGAGAAGCTTCAAAGCACAGGGCACTCTGGGGAGGATGATTAGACTATTCCAGGATCGAAATGTAGAGTGACCTCTTCCCATCTGTTTAAGCAACTTTGGAAGTCCTTGAAATATTTAAAGAGAAGAACCCTGGGAAAACAATGGACCTTCCAAGATGAAGGTAATTCAGAGTAATTTATAACCTAAAATAAATATAACCTTATGGCGGTGAAGTGGGACATATCTAATACATACAAACTTGTCAAGTATGAGAGGAAAATAAGAAATTCAATGCAATTTTCCTTTTACTAGTCACCTTTCAAATTCCTTGTTCTACAAAGACAAATATTTCTGATTTTTCAAGCATGAAGTTATTCAAGATAACTCTAAGCTAAAATCACATCATCTTCTCCCTAACAGAAGTGTTTCTTGCGGGTTTATAAACTAAAATGT
>NW_016820427.1:0-2280 GCF_001698545.2 Rhinopithecus bieti | reverse complement strand
AAAAAAAAAAAAAAAAAAAATCTGATTATAGGCCAGGTGCGGTGGCTCACACTTGTAATCCCAGCACTTTGGGAGGCCGAGGCGGGCAGATCACCTGAGGTCAGGAGTTAGACACCAGCCTGACCAACATGGCAAAACCCCATCTCTACTGAAAATACAAAATTAGCCAGGCGTGATGGTGCACACCTGTCATCTCAGCTACTTGTGAGGCTGAGGCATGAGAATTGCTTGAACCCGGGAGATGGAGGTTGCAGTGAGCTGAGATTGCACCATTGCACTCCAGCCTGGGCAACAAGCGAAACTCAGTTTCAAAAAAAAAAAAAAAAATCAGATTATAAAACTGAGGCACGGCCATGATTACTCCCACCCATCAGAGCAGTTTGGGCAAGGACTCAGTCAGGACCAGGCCAGGACAGAAGTGAGTAGCTACTATCCTGGTGGCAGCCCAGCAGGACAGCCTCCCCCCAAACCTTCTAGAGGAGAATCAGTCACTCACTCTTGCACCTCTTTCGTTACTCTGACACCCAATGTGGGGCTACGCCCATGTATTAGTCTGTTCTCACACTGGTATGAAGAAATACCCGAGACTGGGTAATTTATAAAGGAAAGAGGTTGAATTGACTCACAGTCTCACATGGCTGGGGAGGCCTCAGGAAACTTACAATCATGGCGGAAGGCACCTCTTCACAGGGTGGCAGGGGAGGGAATGAGTGCCAGCAGGGGAAATGCCAGACACTTATAAAACCATCAGATCTCATGACAACTCACTATCATGAAAACAGCATGGAGGAAACTGCCCCCATGATCCAATCATTTCCCAATGGGTCCCTCCCATGACACGTGGGGATTATGGGAACTACAATTCAAGATGAGATTTGGGTGGGGACACAGGCATATCATATCAGTCCATAATCCCTCCTGGGGACCAGAATCACCAGATTTGTACTATCTGGAGTATGTCAAGTACCCCTGCTTCTCTTTTTTACCTTCTGCCCCATTGGAGTAGCCATTTTCTTAGTGCTCTCTCACTACCCAAAGAGTAGATTTTCTGTTAAAATAAAAAAATAAAAACAAAAGAAATAAAATTGAGGCATAGGACATTTAAATAATATAACAAAGATAGTATAGTCAGTGGTGAGGATTTTGAGCCAAAGTCCTCAGTTTTTAACATAGAGGTGGTAATTATGCTACCAGAAAGATGAAAACATTTTGCAATGACCCCACTTTTCCATAAATGGTCTGAGTCAGCTAGGATAAAGAAAATGCTTTTAAATAAGCCTCCTGTTAGTCACAAATGTGGTAGTTATTAGAGATAAGAAGTACACTCAGCACTCTTAATTTTCTCTACCCACTTTCTTTATTCACTCTCTTGTGTCTTTTATGTGTCTGTCTTTTTATCCTTCCTTTGAAGACAGGGTTTAGCTTTGCATCCTTAGTCACCCAGCAGAGTGATTTCTTCACTCATTTATTCAAACATATTGATTAAATGCCTACTATGTGCCAGGTATCTTCTAGGTGCTGATGACAGAGTAGTGAATATTCAGACAAGGTTACTGCTTTCCAAGGAGATGCCAGTTGAGTGGGGAAAATATACATTAAACAAATACAAAACATTTTTTAAATTGCAATTCGAAAAGTGTGACTGCAGGCTTGGCGCGGTGGCTCATGCCTGTAATCCCAGCACTTTGGTAGGCTAAGGCGGGCGGAACACGAGGTCAGGAGATGGAGACCATACTGGCTAACATGGTGAAACCCCGTCTCTACTAAAAATACAAAAAAATTAGCCGGGTGTGGTGGCGGGCGCCCGTAGTCCCAGCTACTCAGGAGGCTGAGGCAGGAGAACGGTGTGAACCCGGGAGGCGGAGCTTGCAGTAAGCCGAGATGGGGCCACTGCACTCAAGCCTGGGCAACAGAGCGAGACTGTCTCAAAACAATAAAAAGAAAAGTGTGACTGCAAAGCTTAAGTTGCTATAAGAATGTATATTTGGGAGACTTAATAGACTTGGGGGGACGGGGTAGGTTATGAGTCTGGAAATGCTGCTTGAAAGATGACGCATTAGCCGGGCGCGGTGGCTCAAGCCTGTAATCCCAGCACTTTGGGAGGCCGAGACGGGCGGATCACGAGGTCAGGAGATCGAGACCATCCTAGCTAATACGGTGAAACCCCGTCTCTACTAAAAAAATACAAAAAGCCAGCCGGGCGACGAGGCGGGCGCCTGTAGTCCCAGCTACTCGGGAGGCTGAGACAGGAGAATGGCGTCAACCCGGGTGGCGGAGATT
>NW_016820426.1:0-1013 GCF_001698545.2 Rhinopithecus bieti | reverse complement strand
TAAATAAATAAATAAATATTTTGAAATTTGTGTTACATTATTTGTAATATATCAAAAAATATGTCCACACTGTATGATGGAAGAATGAGAAAAATATAAGGAAAAAGTCTTACAGTTATAGATGAAAATACGACATAAAGATATGCTTATATCTACACAAAACTGAGAGTGGACAGCTGCTATAATAATAATAATATAATGTAATATAATAATATAATAATACCTAAGTTATATTCCAACAAAAATAATCACAGATGGTTGTTTAGCCCAAGTTTCTAAAAACATTAACTTTTGAAAATCAGTGTTCACTTTGCTGCTGACACAGTGCACGTCATGTCAGATTTTCAAAGTTAAAAGACTTTGCATAACAAAGTCTTTTTAGAACTATGATTAAAACTGTGAGAATTGAATTTAGTTAAAAACACAACACAGGCCGGGCGCGGTGGCTCATGCCTGTAATCCCAGCACTTTGGGAGGCTGAGGCAGGCAGATCACCAGGTCAAGTGATAGAGACCATCCCGGCCAACATGGTGAAACCCCATCTCTACTAAAGATACAAAAATTAGCTGGGCATGATGGTGTGTGCCTGTATTCCCAGCTACTAGGGAGGCTGAGGCAGGAGAATCACCTGAACCTGGGAGGCGGAAGTTGCAGTGAGCTGAGATCGCACCACTACGTTCCAGCCTGGCGGCAACAGAGCAAGACTCTGTCTAAAAAAAAAAAAAAAAAAGAAACACTAAATAACCAATAACAAGAGTTCACCTTCATATTTTAGAGCATTGCACCTAAAGCAATCAGTAGCAACCTTGGAAATCTACATGGAAAACAATACAAACGTTCTGGAATGTATGGCCACCACCACAAAAGGCACACATACTATTTTACAAGCACTAGAAAGTGGGGGAGAAAATAAATTTAAAATGTAATTCAGACCAATCCACACACCAAGACTCAGTTTTGTGCAAATAAAACCTCTCTGGAAAGCAGCCTTTGACCTCTGTAGCACTTTTGTC
>NW_016820425.1:0-1672 GCF_001698545.2 Rhinopithecus bieti | reverse complement strand
CGCTGTGATTACAGGCGTGAGCCACTGCTCCAGGCCTCTTCCTCTCTTTTTCATCTCTTTCTTTTTATTTTTTTCTTTCCTTTCCTTTTCTTTTCTTTTTTCTTTTCTTTTCTTTTTTTCTTGTCCTTTTCTTTTCTCTTTTCTTTTCTTTTCTTTCTCTTCAGGGTCTCACTGTGTCACCCAGGTTGGAGAGCAGTGGCACAGTAAGAGCTTACTGCAGCCTCAACCTCCCTGTGCTCAGGTTATCCTCAGCCTCCCAAGTAGCTGTGACAACAGGCATGCACCACCATGCCTAGCTAATTTTTTTGTGTTTTTTTGTACAATAACACAAAAACCCATCTGGGAGTTTGCCTGCCTCAACCTCCCAAAGTGCTGGGATTACAGGTTGGAGCCACGACATGTAACCAATGCTGTATGTTGTCTATTGCCTGTAACAAAATACCACAAACTTAGCAGTTTAGAACAATACAAATTTATTATCTTGATGTTCTGTAAGTCACAAATCAAACAAATTCTCCCAAGATTATGATAGTGTTGGCCAGGATGCATTCCTTTCTGGAGGCCCTACAGTGAAATCTATTTCCTTGTCTTTTTCAGCTTCTAGAGGCCTCCCACATTGCTTGGCTCACGGCCTCATTCCTCCATCTTCAAAGTCATCAATGTCACATCTCTCTGACTGTTATTCCATAGTCACACCTGCCTCTGACCACAGCTAGGTAATGTTCTCCATGATTAAGGACTTGTGAAGCCTAATCTGGATAATCCAGGGCAATCTCACCATCTCAAAGCCCTTAGTCTTTCTTTTTTCCAGAGACAGTGTCTCACTCTGTTACCAAGATGGAGTGCAGTGTTGCAATTGTAGCTCCCTGCAGCCTTGAAATCCCGGGCTCAAGCAATCCTCCAGTTTCAGCCTCCCAAGTAGCTAAGACTATGGGTGTGTACCACCATGTTTGGCTAATTGTAAATTTTTTGGTAGAGATGAGGTCTCACTGTGCTGTCCTGGCTGGTATTGAACTCCTAGCCTTAAGTCTTCCCCTTGCTTTGCCCTTGAAAAGCACTAGAATTACAGGCATCAGCCACCACAACTGGTCTCTAGGTTCTTAATCACTTTCAGAGTCTTCTTTGTCATATAAGGTAACTTATTTATATATTTCAGGATTTGGCCATGAATATCCTTGGGGAATCATTATTCTGTCTACCACAGACCCTATCTTATAATTGGAGTTGTGTAAGTTTTGGGGATTCAGGATTTATCATTTCTATCTGCATGAATTTTTCTCTTTGGTTACTCTCTTTTAATTATTTTGTTTTCCCCATAAAATATTTAGGAAAACTCTAGTAAGGTAGAATGAATAAAATGTTTTTGGAAATATGTTGTATTGTACATTATAAAAAGTGTACTTAAAAAATTACACAAAAGTGGCCGGGCGCGGTGGCTCAAGCCTGTAATCCCAGCACTTTGGGAGGCCGAGACGGGCGGATCACGAGGTCAGGAGATCGAGACCATCCTGGCTAACACGGTGAAACCCCGTCTCTACTAAAAAAATACAAAAAACTAGCCGGGCGAGGTGGCGGGCGCCTGTAGTCCCAGCTACCCGGGAGGCTGAGGCAGGAGAATGGCGTGAACCCGGGAGGCGGAGCTTGCAGTGAGCTGAGATCCGGCCACGGCACT
>NW_016820424.1:0-860 GCF_001698545.2 Rhinopithecus bieti | reverse complement strand
GTATTTATTTATTTATTTATTTATTTATTTATTTATTTATTTTTTGGGAAACTAAGGATATAGTGACCTGCCCTTAGCCAGAAGTCACTTATCTGGGGCATGTAAACTTGTGGAGGACTGCCAAAAATGTAGAACTGGTGTAGCCAAAATGTACCAATTAAATTGCATGTTTAAGAGAGAGGTTTAAAAAGTGCTTAGGTGCCTGACACTAGGAATTGTGTTCATGAGCACCCCCAAATGTGAGTGTGCAATTAGGTGGAGAGTCCTGGAAGCATTGTGAGAATGGCAGAAATGACCATGGTGGCCGGTAGAGTTGATGTTAGAATCAAAGGTTCTGGCATTGCTTACATTTGTTGCCCCTGGGGCTGAGATTAGAATGGGGGTTGACAGAAGAAACCTAGAAGGTAGAATTTCTGCTCCTTACCTGAAGAGTCCCTGCAGGAGCAGGACTATGTCTTTTCTCACTGCATCTCCAGAGTCTAGCTAGCACCTGGCGGGTACTCCACAGATACTTGTTTACCAACTGAATGATTCACTCCCTGTACTCAGGTTCCAAAGCTGGAAGATTTGGGAGATGGGACAGGTGCTCTTCTACCAAAGAAACCTCTAATATCTGGAAACATGAGTAGGAAATGGGCTGGGAGGGGTGCATGACTTTCCCCCATATCTTGAATATCTTCTGAGATATTCAAGTCACGAAAATGAAAGAGGAAAATGGAGTGTTTTCTGTCCTCTAAAAATGAGAGGAGGAGGAAGAAACTGGAGGTATCCAGTTAGACTGGGGTGAGAAGGAGTGGTTCTAGGAGGGACGGGGTAGGGGAGTTTTAAAGAATGATAATTAAGAATGTATACTTGTTTCT
>NW_016820423.1:0-1416 GCF_001698545.2 Rhinopithecus bieti | reverse complement strand
GACAAGGTCTCACTCTGTCACTCAGGCTAGAGTGGAGTGTTGAGATCATGGCACACTGCAGCCTCAACCTCCCGGACTCCAGTGATCCTCCTGCCTCAGCCTCCTGAGTAACTGGGATTACAGGTGCACACTACCACGGCTGGCTAATTTTTTAATTTTTTTGGAGAGACAGAGTCTCCCTATATTGTCCAGCATCATCTCGAACTCCTTAGCTTAAGCGATCCTCCTGCCTCAGCCTCCCATTGTGCTGGAATTACAGGCTGTGCCCAGCCACAGTGTGCAAATGCTACCATAAATTACCATTTTTAAAAAAACAGAAGCAGATACTTTAGACAAATTACTGTTTATTTAATGCCAGTGTCGTCGTCGATATTATAGTTTATGATTATTTAAAAGTTAAAGGTATTTTACCAAATGAGCTACACTTGATTGTCCATTTAATCTGTTAGTTTTATCTGTATAGGTATTCATAGGCCAGGCGTGGTGGCTCATGCCTGTAATCCCAGCACTTTGGGAGGCTGAGATGGGTGGATCACTTAGGCCAGGAGTTCATGACCAGCGTGGTCAACATGGTGAAATCTTGTTTCGACTAAAACAAAAATTAGCTGGGTGTCGTAGCGCATGCTTATAATCCCAGCTACTCAGTTTGCTGAGACAGGAGAACTGTTTGAACCTGGAAGACAGAGGTTGCAGTGAGCCAAGACTGCACCATCGCACTCCAGCCTGGGTGACAGAGTGAGACTCTGTCTCAAAAAAAAAAAGAAAATGTATAGGTATTCGTAGATGTGTTACTGGTTGTGTAATAGAGTAAGATTGGGGGAAGAGACGTAGGCAAGTTATTTCCTTTTTAAGGGCTTGGATACAAATGCATAACCAAACCCTAGGCATTTGTTTTATTTATTTTTATTATTTATTTGTTTATTTTTGAGACGGAGTCTCGCTCTGGTGCCCAGGCTGGAGTGCAGTGGCGCAATCTTGGCTCACTGCAAACTCTGCCTCCTGAGTTCAAGCAATTCTCCTGTCTCGCCTCCTGAGTAGCTGGGACTATAGGCGCATGCCACTACATCTGGTTAATTTTTGTACTTTGAGTAGAGACGGGGTTTCACCATATTGGTCAGGCTGGTTTTGAACTCCTGACCTCAAGTGATCCACCTGTCTCCGCTTCCCAAAGTGCTGGGATTACAGGTGTGAGCCACCGTGCCTGGCCACTCTAGACATTTACATTAAAGTAATGTAACAAAATACAATGAAAAAACAGTTTACAGTCCTCTGTTGGGGTTCACAGTCCTTCACTGGGCATGCAGGTTTGTCTTCCTTTAGGTAATAAACAAACATAAGGAATTGTCAAATTAAAAAACTTAGAGTAACTGCTTGACATACAGAAGGATTTCTTTTTTTTTTTTTGAGACGGAGTCT
>NW_016820422.1:0-2155 GCF_001698545.2 Rhinopithecus bieti | reverse complement strand
AAAAAAAAGAAAAAAGAACCATAGATTAAAAGTCAACACAACTCCATTTTCTTCTAACCACTATAAGTTACTGCAAATCACTGACCTTTGAACAAGTCATTTAAACTCTCCATGAAAACACAGCTTCACAATTCTTAGAGGGCTTTCTAAAAGATTTCAAATTGAGTGGGGTAGAAGTGAGGTTGGTGCTTTTAAAACTTTCTAACAAGTATAAAAAGAATTAGAAAAAACTAACAGTCCTTTGACAGCAGTTAACTCTTACTAAAGATCATTCCTAGTGATTTTGACTACAGTCAAATCAACTGTGCATTCTATGTATCACTTGTGTTACTGAAGGAAAATACAACTCTGTTTTACAGTTGTGACATATATTTTGTGTGTGTGTGTGTGTGTGTGTGTGTGTGTGTGTGTGTGTGTATTTGATCTCTGCCCCCAGTTTCTGGCACAGAACTTCTAAAAACTCTTTGACGTCCTGAGTGATGGGGTGGTAAGAGCATTTTTTGTTATAATAGTTGGTCTTATTCTCAGATTCCTGGCACAGAGCTTGTAAAACTCTTTGAATTCCCCTAGTGATCATAATAAGCCCCTTTCAACCACACTTGAGTTTACACTAATAAGGTAAATCTTGGAGGATAGATGCTGGTCACCAGAGGAACCAACCATGTGATCAGAGATTTGGAACTTTAAGCCCTAACCTGGTACCTCTGTGGAGGGGTGAAGGGCTGGAGGTTGAATTCAATCACCAATGACCAAACATTTAATAAATTGTGCCTACATAATGGGAAACCTCCACAAAAAATCTTAACAATGAAGTTCTGAGAGGTTCCTGGTCAGTGAACACAATGAGATGCTGTGTGGGTGGAGCACCTGGAGAGGGCATGGAAGCTCTACCTACCTCCCCATAACTTGTCCTATGTGTCTCTTCCATCCAGCTGTTCCTGAGCTGTATCTTTCACAATACATAATAATAAATAGTGTTCTGGAGTTCTGTGAGCTACTGTAGCAAATTACCTAATCTAAGGAGAAGGTTGTGTGGAACCCCTAATTCATAACCAGTTGGTCAAAAGTACAGGCGACAATCTGGGACTCGCAACTGGCCACTGAAATGGAGACAGTCTCATGGGACCCAGTATCTATGGAATCTGCACTAAGTCTAGGTAATATCAGAACTGAATTGTAGGACACCGACTTGGTGTCCACAGAGAATTGGATGATTAATTGGTGTAGGAAAAAACCCACATGATTGTTGTCAAAAGTGTAATTATAGAACAACAGTATGCTTTCCTTTTACTAATCAACATCAGCTAACATTAACAGACATAATAAATATTAGAAGGCATTCTACTGAAATAATAATTCACAATTTGAACTCTTAGTGACTGAATTTAACCCTGACAGACATGGCTTTAATTAATTTCAAATATATACTCTGGTTCCTTTTAAAATATATACCAAATTTTCAATTTTTGCAGAAACCATCCTTTAAATCAGCCTAGGTGGTGGCTCACGCCTGTAATCCCAGCACTTTGGGAGGCCAAAGCAGGATGGCTTCTATGCAGGCATTAGAGACTAGCCTAGGCAACATAGGGAGACCTCGTCTCTACAAATTAAAAAAAAAAAAAAAAAAAAAAATTGGCCAGGCATGGTGGCATATGCTTGTAATCCCAGCTACTCAGGAGGCTGAGGGAGGAGGATCCCTTGAGCCCCAGAGATCAAGGCTGCAGTGAACTACTGCAGCGCCACTGCACTCCAGTCTGGGCCACAGAGCGATACTTCATCTCAAAAAAAGAAAGAAAGAAAGAAACAAGAAAAAACAAAGTATCCCTTCCTTATTCAAAGCCATATTTCACCATTAACTTTTCTTCTCCCCTTGCTTGCACTATAGGTAGTACCTAACCAGTGCTAATACAGCTTGAATCACACAGCACTTCTCTGCAAAGCAAAGGCTATATATTTTTAAATTTTTTCTATAACCATATGAAATTGTAAGTTAAAAGTTGTTGTTTATTTCATTTTTAAATAATTTGGATACCACAGTATTTAATATTAAATATAAAATAACAATATCACTTATTTATACTTCAAAAAATAGTATTTTTAAATACACAAAGAGAAACAGATGCCAGGATCAACGTGGTGGACCAGGCCTGAGGCA
>NW_016820421.1:0-20869 GCF_001698545.2 Rhinopithecus bieti | reverse complement strand
CAATTTAAAAGTGAAAGATGCTTTGTGAGAAACTTCTTTGTGATCTGTGAATTCATCTCACAGAGTTACAACTTACTCTTCATGAAGTAGTTTGCTGACACTCTTTTCGTGGAATCTGGAAAGTAATATTTGGGAGCGCAATGAAGCCTGTGGTGAAAAAGGAAATATGCTCAGATGAAAACTAGAAAGAAGGTTTCTGAGAAACTGCTATCTGATGTATGAATTTATCTCACAGAGATACACTTTCCTCTCATGGAGCATTCTGTTACAACTCTTTTTGTTGAATCTGGGAAGCGATATTTGGGATTGTTATGTAGACTATACGGACAAAGGAAATATCCTCAGAGGAAAATCAGAAAGAAGTTTTCTGCACAACTACCCAGTGATATGTAAATTCATCTCACTGAATTACAGCATTCTCTTCATGAAGCAGTTTGCTAACATTGTTTTCGTGGAATCTGCAAAGTGATATTTGGGAGCACTTTGAGGCCTGTGGTGAAAAAGGAAATATCCTCAGACGAAAACTGAAAAGAAGCGTTCTGAAAAAGTACACTGTGATGTGTGAATGCAACTGACAGAGATACACATTTCTTTTTTTTGATTGGTTTGCCAACACTGTTTTCTTGAAATCTGCAATGGAATATTTCTTATTGCCATGTAGCTTACAGTGACACAGGAAATATCCTCAGATAAAAAAGAGTAAGAAGCTTTCTGAGAAACTGCTTTGTGATGTGTGAATTCAGCTCCAAGAGTTACACAGGTGTTTCATGGAGCCATTTGCTAGCTTTATTTCTGTGGAATCAGAGAAGTGATATTTAGGATAGCCATGAAAACTCCTCAGACGAAGGAAATATCCTCAGATAAAAACTAGAAACAAGCTTTCTGAGAAAGCGCTTGATGGTGTGTGAGTTCATTTCAGAGAGTTTTACTTTCATATCATGGAGCAGTCTATTACCACTGTCTTTGAAGTGACATATTAGATCGCTTTCAGGCCTACGCTGAGAAAGGAAATATTCTCAATTAAAAACGTGACAGAACCTTTCTGAGAAACTTCTTTGTGATGTGTGAATTCATCTCACGCAGTTACACCTTTCTCTTCATGAAACAGTTTGCTAACACAGTTTTCGTGGAATCTGCAACGTGATATTTGGGAGCGCATTGAGGCCTGTGGTGAAGAAGGAAATATACTAGATGAAAACTGAAAAGAAGCTTTCTGAGAAACTACACTGTCATGTATGAAAGCAACGCATAGAGTTACACTTTTCTTTACCTTAATCAGTTTGGCAACACTGTTTTCTTGAAATCTGCAATGGGATATTTCTTATTGCCTTGAAGCTTACGGTGTCACAGGAAATATCCTCAGATAAAAAAGAGAAAGAAGCTTTGTGAGAAACTGCTTTGTGATGTGTGAATGGATCTCTCAGAGTTACACAGGTGTTTCGTGGAGCTGTTTCCTAGCTTTCTTTTTGTGGAATCAAAGACATTATATTTAGGATAGCCATGAAGACTCCTCAGATGAAGGAAATATCCTCAGATAAAATTAGAAGGAAGCTTTCTGAAAACTGCTTGGTGATGTGTGAATTCGTCTCACAGGTTTACAGCTTACTCCTCATGAAGCAGTTTCCTAACTTTGTTTTCATGGAATCTGCAAAGTGATACTTTGGAGCGCATTGAGGCCTGTGGTGAAAAGGAAATATCCTCAGATGAAAACTGGAAAGAAGCGTTCTGAGAAACTTCATTGTGATGTGTGAATGCAACTCAGAGAGTTACACTCTTCTTTTCCTTCATCAGTTTGCCAACACTGGTTTCTTGAAACCTGCAATGGGATATTTCTTAGCACCATGAAGTTAATGGTGACACAGGAAAATTCTCCGATAAAACTAGAAAGAAGCTTTATGAGAAACTGCTTTGTGATATGTGAATTCGTCTCACAGATTTACACGTTGCTCTCCATGAAGCAATTTCCTAACACTGTTTTTGTGGAATCTGCAAAGTGATATTTGGGAGGGCACTGAGGCCTGTGGTGAAAAAGGAAATATCCTCATATGAAAACTAGAAAGAAGATTTCTGAGAAACTGCTATCTGATGTATGAATTCATCTCAAAGAGATACACTTTCCTTTCATGGAGCATTCTGTTACCATTCTTTTCGTTGAATCTAGGAAGGGATACTTGGGATCGTTATGAAGACTATACAGACGAGGGAAATATCCTCAGATGAAAGTCAGAGAGAAGCTTTCTGCACAACTGCTCTGTGATGTGTGAATTCATCTCACAGAGTTACACCTTTCTCTCTATGAAGCACTTTGCTAACACTGTTTTCGTGGAATATGCAACGTGGTATTTGAGAGTGCATTGAGGTCTATGGTGAAACAGGAAATAGCCTTAGATGAAAACTAGAAGGATGCTATCTGAGAAAGCGCTCTATAATGTGTGAGTTCATTTCAGAGAGTTGTACTTTCATAACATGGAGCAGTCTATTACCTCTCTATTTGGGAAATCTTAGACGGGATATATTGGATCACACTGAGGCCTACGCTGAGAAAGGAAATATCATCAATTAATATGGTGACAGAATCTTTCTGAGAAACTTCCTTGTGATGTATGAATTCATCTCACAGAGCTACACCATTCATTTCATGAAGCAGTTTGCTAACACTGTTTTCGTGGAATCTGCAACGTGATATTTGGGAGCTCATTGAGGCCTGTGGTGAAAAAGGAAATATCCTCAGATAAAAACTGGAAAGAAACATTCTGAGAAATTGCATTGTGATGTGTGAATGCAACTCACAGAGTTACACTTTTCTGTTCCTTGATCAGTGTGCCAACAATGTTTTCTTGAAATCTGCAATGCGATATTTCTTATTGCCTTAAGGCTTATGGTGACACAGCAAATATCCACAGATAAAAAAGAGAAAGGAGCCTTCTGAGAAACTGCTTTGTGATTTGTGAATTCATCTCTCAGAGTTGCACATGTATTTCATGGAGCTGTATGTTACCTTTTTTTTGTGGAATCAGAGAAGCGATATTTAGGATAGCCATGAAGACTCCTCAGATGAAGGAAATATCCGCAGATAAAAACTAGAAAGAAGCTTTCTGAGAAATAGCTTTGTGATGAGTAAATTCATCTCTCAGAGTTACACAGATATTTCGTGGAGCCGTTTGCTAGCTTTCTTTTTTTGGAGTCAGAGAAGTGATATTTAGGATAGCCATGAAGACTCCTCAGACGAAGGAAGAATCCTCAGATAAATAGTAGAAAGAAGCTTTCTGAGAAACTGCTTTGTGATGTGTGAATTCATCTCACAGAGTTACACCTTTCTCTTCATGAAGCAGTTTGCTAACACAGTTTTCTTGTAATCTGCAACGTGATATTTGGGAGCTCATTGAGGCCTGGGGTGTAAAAGGAAATATCCTCAGATGAAAACTAGAAAGAAGGTTTCTGAGAAACTGCTGTCTGATGTATGAATTCATCTCACAGAGATGCACTTTCTTGTCATGGAGTATTCTCTTACCACTCTTTTTTTTGAATATGGGAAGGGAAACCTGGGATCGTTATGAAGACTATACAGACAAAGGAAATTTCCTCAGATGAAAATCAGAAAGAAGCTTTCTGCACAACTACTCTGTGATGTGTGAATTCATCTCACAGAGTTACACCTTCCTCTTTTTAAGCAGTTTGCTAACACACTTTTCGTGAAATCTGGAAAGTGATATTTGGGAGTGCAATGAGATCTATGGTGAAACACGAAATATCCTTAGATGAAAACTAGAAGGAAGCTCTCTGAGAAACCACTTTATAATGTGTGAGTTCATTTCAGAGAGTTATACTTTCAAATCATGGAGCAGTCTATTTACCTCTTTCTTTGGGTAATCTGAGATGGGATATGTTGGATCGCATTGAGGACTACGATGAGAAAGGAAATATCCTCAATTAAATCGTGACAGAATCTTTCTGAGAAACGTCTTTGTGATGTGTGAATTCATCTCACAGATTTACACCTTTCTCTTCATGAAGCAGTTTGCTAACAAAGTTTTCGTGGAATCTGCAACGTGTTATTTGGGAGCTCATTGAGGCCTGTTGTGAAAAAGGAAATATCCTCAGATAAAAACTGGAAAGAAGCGTTCTGAGAAACTGCATTGTGATGTGTGAATGCAACTCACAGAGTTACACTTTTCTTTTCTTTGATCAGTGTGCCAACAATGTTTTCTTGATATCTGCAATGGGATATTTCTTACCGCCATGAAGCTTAAGGTGACACAGGAAATATCCTCAGATAAAGAAGAGAAATAAGTTTTCCGAGAAACTGTTTTGTGATGTGTGAATTCATATCTCAGACTTGCAAATGTATTTCGTGGAGACGTATGCTAGCTTTCTTTTTGTGGAATCAGAGAAGCGATATTTAGGATAGACCTGAAGACTCCTCAGAAGAAGGAAATATCCTCACATAAATAGTATAAAGAAGCTTTCTGAGAAACTGCTTTGTGATGTGTGAATTCATCTCACAGAGTTACACCTTTCTCTTCGTGAAGCAGTTTGCTAACACTGTTTTCGTGGAATATGCAAAGTGATATTTGGCAGCACATTGAGGCCTGTCGTGAAAAAGGAAATATCTTCAAATGAAAACTGGAAAGAAGGGTTCTGAGAAACTGCTATCTGAAGTATGAATTCATCTCACAGAGATACACTATCCTTTCATAGAGTATTCCGTTACCACTCTTTTTGTTGAATATGGGAAGGGATATTTTTTATCTTTATGAAGACTATACGGACAAAGGAAATATCTGGAGACGAAAATCAGAAAGAAGCTCTCTGCACAACTGCTCTGTGATGTGGGAATTCATCTCACAGAGTTACAGCATTCTCTTCATGAAGCAGTTTGTTAACACTGTTTTCGTGGAATCTGCAACGTGATATTTGAGAGTGCATTGAGGCCTGTGGTGAAAAAGCAAATATCCTCAGATGAAAACTGGAAAGAAGCGTTCTAAGAAACTGCATTGTGATGTGTGAATGCAGCACATAGAGTTACACTTTTCTTTACCTCGATCAGATTGCCAACACTGTTTTCTTGAAATCTGCAATGGGATATTTCTTATCACCATGAAGCTTACGGTGACAAAGGAAATATCTCAGATAAAAAAGAGAAAGAAGCTTTCCGAGAAACTGCTTTGCGATGTGTGAATTTATCTCTCAGAGTTACAAAGATATTTCATGGAGCCATTAGCTAGCTTTCTTTTTGTGGAATCAGAGAAGTGATATTTAGGATAGCCATGAAGACTCCTCAGACGAAGGAAATATCCTCAGATAAAAACTAGAAACAAGGTTTCTGAGACACTTCTTTGTGATGTGTGAATTTGTCTCACAGATTTTCACGTTTCTTTCCATGAAGCAGTTTCCTAACACTGTTTTCGTGGAATCTGCAAAATGATATTTGGGAGCACATTGAGGTGTGTGGTGAAACAGGAAATATCCTCAGATGAAAACTAGAAAGAAGGTTTCTGAGAAACTGCTATCTGAAGTATGAATTCATCTCACAGAGATACACTTTCCTCTCATGGAGCATTCTGTTACCACTCTTTCTGTTGAATCTGGGAAGGAATATTTGGGATCGTTATGTAGACTATACAGACACAGGAAATAGCCTCAGAGGAAAATCAGAAAGAAGCTTTCTGCACAACTACTCAGTGAAGTGTGAATTCATCTCACAGAGTTACACTTTTCTCTTCATGAAGTAGTTTGCTAACACAGTTTTTGTGGAATCTGCAAAGTGATATTTGGGAGAGCTTTGAGGCCTATGGTGAAACAGGAAATATTCTTAGATGAAAACTAGAAGGAAGCTATCTGAGAAACTGCTTTATGATGTGTGAGTTTATTTCAGAGAGTTATATTTCATATCATGGAGCAGTCTATTACCTCTGTCTTTGGAGAATCTGTGAAGTGATATATTTGATCGCATTCAAGTCTACGCTGAGAAAGAAAATATCCTCACTTAAAAACGTGACAGAACCTTTCTGAGAAACTTCTTTGTGATGTGTAAATTCATTTCTCAGAGTTACACAGATACTTTGTGGAACCGTTTTATAGCTTTCTTTTTTGGAATCAGACAAGTGATATTTAGGATAGCCATGAAGACTCCTCAGACGAAGGAAATATCCTCAGATAAAAACTAGAAACAAGCTTTCTGAGAAACTGCTGTGTGATGTGTGAATTTGTCTCACAGATTTACACGTTTCTCCCCATGAAGCAGTTTCCTAACACTGTTTTCGTGGAATCTGCAAAGTGATATTTTTGAGCGCATTGAGGCCTGTGGTGAAAAAGGAAATATCCTCAGATGAAAACGAGAAAGAAGGTTTCTGAGAAACTGCTATCTGATGTATGAATTCATCTCACAGAGATACACTTTCCTTTCGTGGAGCATTCTGTTATCACTTTTTCGTTGAATCTGGGAAGGGATATTTGGGATCATTATGAAGACTATACGGACAGAGGAAATATCCTCAGATGAAAATCGGAAAGAAGCTTTCTGTACAACTGCTCTGTGATATGTGAATTCATCTCACACAGTTACACCTTTCTCTTTATGAAGCAGTTTGCTAACACTGTTTTCATGGAATCTACAAAGTGATATTTGGTAGTGCATTGAGGCCTATGGTGAAACAGGAAATATCCTTAGATGAAAACTAGAAGGAAGCTATCTGAGAAATCGCTTTATGATGTGTGAGTTCATTTCATAGAGTTATACTTTCATATCATGGAGCAGTCTATTATCTCTGTCTTTGAGGAATCTGAGAAGGGATATATTGGATCGCATTGAGGCCTACGATGAGAAAGGAAATATCATCAATTAAAATCATGACAGAATCTTTCTGAGAAACTTCTTTGTGATGTGTGAATTCATCTCACAGATTTACACCTTTCTCTTCATGAAGCAGTTTACTAACACCGTTTTCGTGGAATCTGCAAAGTGACATTTGGGGGCGCATTGAGGCCTATGCTGAAACAAGAAATATCCTCAGAAGAAAACTAGAAGGAAACTATTTGAGAAACCGCATTATAATACGTAAGTTCATTTCAGAGAGTTATATTTTCAAATCATGGAGCAGTCTATTACCTCTGTCTTTGGGTAATCTGAGACGGGATATATTGGATCACATTGAGGCCTACAATGAGAAAGGAAATATCATCAATTAAAATCATGACAGGATCTTTCTGAGAAACTTCTTAGTGATGTGTGAATTCATCTCACAGATTTACACCTTTCTCTTCATGAAGCAGTTTGCTAACACAGTTTTCGTGGAATGTGCAAAGTGATATTTGAGAGCTCATTGAGGTCTGTGGTGAAAAAGGAAATATCCTCAGATGAAAACTGAAAAGAAGAATTCTGAGAAACTGCACTCTGATGTGTGAATTCAACTCACAGAATTTCACTTTTATTTTCCTTGATCAGTTTGCCAACACTGTTTTCTTGAAATCCGCAATGGGATATTTCTTATCGCCATGAAGCTTACGGTGACACAGGAAATATCCTCAGATAAAAATGAGAAAGAAGCTTTGTGCGAAACTGTTTTGTGCTGTGTGAATTCACATGACAAAGTTACGCAGGCATTTCATGGAGCCGTTTGCTAACATTCTTTTTGTGGAATCTGAGAGTGATATTTTGAATCGCTGTGAAGACTCCTCGGACGAAGAAAATATCCTCAGATAAAAACTAGAAAGAAGCTTCCTGAGAAACTTCTTTGTGTTGTGTGAATTCGTCTCACAGATTTACACATTGCTCTCCATGAAGAAGTTTCCTAACACTGTTTTCGGGAATCTGTAAAGTGATATTTCGGAGTGCATTGAGGCCTGTGGTGAAAAAGGATATATCCTCAGATGAAAACTGGTAAGAAGCGTTCTGAGAAACTGCATTGTGATGTGTGAATGCAACGCACAGAGTTACACTTTTCTTTTCATTGATCAGTTTGCCAACACTGTTTTCTTGAAGTCTGTATTGGGATATTACTTAGCACCATGAAGCTTACAGCGACACAGGAAATATCCTCAGATAAAAACGAGCAAGAAGCTTTCTGAGAAACGGCTTTGCAATGTGTGAATTCATCTCTCACAGTTACACAGGTACATCGTGGAGCTGCATTCTATTTGTGAAATCAGAGAAGTGATATTTAGGATAGCCATGAAGACTCCTCAGATGAAGGAAATATCCTCAGATAAAAACTAGAAGAAGCTTTCTGAGAAACTGCTTTGTGATGTGTGAATTCGTCTCACAGATTTACATGTTTCTCCCCATGAAGCAGTTTCCTGTCACTGTTTTCGTGGAATCTGCAAAGTGATATTTGGGGTGCATTGAGGCCTGTGGTGAAAAAAGAAATATCCTCAGATAATAACTAGAAAGAAGGTTTCTGAGAAACTGCTATCTGATGTATGAATTCATCTCACACAGATACACTTTCGTTTCATGGAGTATTCTGTAACCACTCTTTTTGTTGAATCTGGGAAGGGATATTTAAAATCGTTATGAAGACTATACGGACAAAGGAAATATCCTCAGATGAAAATCAGAAAGAAGCTTTCTGAGAAACTGCTTTGTGATGTGTGAATTCATCACACAGAGTTACACAGGTATTTCATTGAGCCGTTTGCTAGCATTCTTTTTGTAGAATCAGAGAAGTGATATATAGGATAACCATGAAGACTCCTCGGAAGAAGGAAACATCCTCATATAAAAACTAGAAAGAAGCTTTGTGAGAATCTGCTCTGTGATGTGTGAATTTGTCTCGCAGATTTACACGTTTCTCTCCATGAAGCAGTTTCCAAACACTGTTTTCGTGGAATTTGCAACGTGATATTTGGGAGCGCATTAAGGCCTGTGGTGAGAAATGAAATATCTTCAGATGAAGACTAGAAGGAAGGTTTCTGAGAAACTGCTCTCTGATGTGTGAATTCATCTCACAGAGATACAGTTTCCTTTCATGGAGCTTTCTCTTACCACTCTTTTTGTTGCATCTGGAAAGCGATATTTGGGATCGCTATGAAGACTATACAGACAAAGTTAATATCCTCAATTAAAAACGTGCAAGAAGCTTTCTGCGAAACTGCTCTGTGATATGTGAATTCATTTTACAGGGTTACACCAGTCTTTGATGGAGGAGTTTGTTTGCACTGTTTTTTTGGAATCGCAGCAGTGATATCTTGCATATTGTTGAATCCAATGGTGAAAAATGAAATATCCTCAGATAAAAAATGCAGAGACCTTCTCAGAAACTGCTTTGTTGTGGGTGAATTCATCTCTACAGAGTTACATCACTATTTTCAGTGAAAAGCTTGCTAACAGTGTTTCGGCAGAATGTGCAATGAGACACACAGGGGCGCTTTGAGAACAGAAATATCCTCATCTGAGGAAAGAAAGAAGCTTTATGAGAAACTGTTGGTGATGTGTGAATTCAACTCACGGAATTACACCTGTATTTCATGGAGCCGTTTGCTAGCCCCGATTTTGTGGAATCTGAGAACCGGTATTTTGAATCGCTTTGAAGACTATACGGCCAAAGTCAATATCCTCGGATAGAAACCAGGATGAAGCTTTCTGAGACACAGCTTTGTGATGTTTGAATTCATCTCACAGAGTTATACATGTATTTTGTGGAGCCGCTTGCTAGCCCTGTTTTTGTGGATTCTCAGAAGTAATATTTCGGAATGCTATGAAGACTCCTCAGACAGAGGAAATATCCTCAGATAAAAACGTGAAAGAAGCTTTCTGAGAATCCTTTTTGCAATGTGTGAATTAATCTCACAGAGTTACACCTTTCTCTTCATGAAGCTGTTTGCTAACACTGTTCTAGTGGAATCTGAAAAGTCATATTTGGGAGCATTTTGAGTGCTATGGTGAAAAAGGATATGTTCTCAGATGAAAACTGGAAAGAAGCGTTCTGAGAAACTGCACTGTGATGTGTGAATGCAAGTCACAGAGTTACACTTTTCATTGATCAGTTTGCCAACACTGTTTTCTTGAAATCTGCAATGGGAAATTTCCTAGCGCCATGAAGTTTATGATGACCCAGGAAACATCATCAGATAAACACGAGAAAGAAGCTTTCTGAGAAACTACTTTGTGATGTGTGAATTCATCTCACAGAGTTAAACAGATATTTCATGGAGCCGTTTGCTAGCACTCTTTTTGTGGAATATGAGAAGTGATATTTTGGATAGCTATGAAGACTCCTCCGACGAAGGCAATATCCTCAGATAAAAACTAGAAAGAAGCTTTCTGAGAAACCGTTTTGTGATGTGTGAATTCGTCTCAGAGATTTACACGTTTCTCCCCATGAAGCACTTTCCTAACACTGTTTTCGTGGATTCTGCAAAGCAATATTTGGGAATGCATTGAGGCCTGTGATGAAAAAGGAAATATCCTCAGATGAAAACTAGAAAGAAGGTTTCTGAGAAACTGCTATCTGATGTGTGAATTCATCTCACAGAGATACACTTTCCTGTCATGGAGCATTCTATTACCACTCTTTTTGTTTAATCTGGGAAGGGATATTTGGGATCGTTATGAAGACTATACGGACAAAGGAAATATCCTCTGACAAAAATCAGAAAGAAGCTTTCTGCGCAACTGTTCTGTGATGTGTGAATTCATCTCACAGAGTTACACCTATCTCTTCATGAAGCACTTTCCTAACACTGCTTTGGTGGAATCTGCAAAGTGATATTTGGGAGGGCATTGAGGCCTATGGGGAAATAGGAAATATCCTTAGATGAAAACTAGAAGGAAGCTGTCTGAGAAACCGCTTTATGATGTGTGAGTTCATTTCAGAGAGTTATACTTTCATATCATGGAGCAGTCTGTTACCACTGTCTTTGGGGAATCTGAGAAGGGATATATTAGATCGCATTGAGGCCTATGCTGAGAAAGGACATATTCTCAATTAAAAACCCGAAAGAAGCTTTTTGAGAAACTTCTTTGTGATGTGTGAATTCACCTCACAGAGTTACACCTTTCTCTTCATGAAGCAGTTTGCTAACACTCTTTTCGTGGAATCTGCAACATGATATTTGGGGAGCACATTGAGGACTGTGGTGAAAAAGGAAATATCCTCAAATGAAAACTGGAAAGAAGCATATTCAGAAACTACTTTGTGATGTGTGAATGCAACTCACAGAGTTACACTTTTCTTTTCTTTGATCAGTTTGCTAACTCTGTTTTCTTGAAATCTGCAATGGGATATTTCTTAGTGCCATGGATCTTACAGTGACACAGGAAATATCCTAAGATAAAAACGAGAAAGAAGCTATTGAGAAACTGTTTTGTGACGTGTGAATTCATCTCACAGAGTTAAACAGGTATTTCGTGCAGCCGTTTGCTAAAATCTTTTTGTGGAATCTGAGAAGTGATATTTTTTATAGCTATGAAGACTCCTTGGAAGAAGGCAATATCCTCAGATAAAAACTAGAAAGAAGCTTTCTGAGAAACTGCTTTGTGATGTGTGTATTTGTCTCACAGATTTACATGTTTCTCTCCATGAAGCAGTTTCCTAACACAGTTTTTGTGGAATCTGCAAATTGATATTGGGGGCACATTGAGGCATGTGGTGAAAAGGAAATATCCTCAGATGAAAACTAGAAAGAAGGTTTCTGAGAAACTGCTATCTGATGTATGAATTCAACTCACAGAGATACACTTTCCTTTCACGAAGCATTCTGTTAGCACTCTTTTTGTTGAATCTCGGAAGGGATATTTGGGATCGTTATGAAGACTATAGGGACAACGGAAATACCCTCAGATAAAAATCAGAAAGAAGCTCTCTGCACAACTGTTCTGTGATGTGTGAATTCATTTCACAGAGTTACACCTTTCTCTTCATGAAGCAGTTTGGTAACACTG
Organism: Rhinopithecus bieti; assembly: GCF_001698545.2. Taxonomy (NCBI): domain Eukaryota; kingdom Metazoa; phylum Chordata; class Mammalia; order Primates; family Cercopithecidae; genus Rhinopithecus; species Rhinopithecus bieti. The sequence continues at coordinate 8,988 of NW_016820421.1, read as the reverse complement.
TTTTCATGGAATCTGCAAACTGATATTTGGGAGCGCATTGAGGCCTATGGTGAAACAGGAAATATCCTTAGATGAAAACTTGAAGGAAGCTTTCTGAGAAACCAATTTATGATGTGTGAGTTCATTTCAGAGAGTTATACTTTCATATCATGGAGCAGTCTATTACTACACACTTTGGGGTATCTGAGAAGGGATATATGTGATCACATTGAGGCCTACACTGAGAAAGGAAATATCCTCAATTAAAAACGTGACAGAAGCTTTCTGAGAAACTTCTTTGTGATGTGTGAATTCATCTCACAGAGTTACACCTTTCTCTTCATGAAGCAGTTTGCTTCTTTTCATGGAATCTACATCATGATATTTGGGAGCACTTTGAGGCCTGTGGTGAAAAAGGAAATAACCTCAGATGAAAACTGAAAAGAAACATTCTGAGAAACTGCATTGTTATGTGTGAATGCAACTCACAGAGTTACACTGTTCTTTTCCTTGATCAGTTTGCCAACACTGTTCTCTTGAAATCTGCAATGGGATATTTCTTAGTGCCAGGAATCTTATGGGGACACAAAAAATATCCTCGGATAAAAACGGAAAAGAAGCTTTTGTGAAAACTTCTTGTGATGTGTGAATTCATCTCCACGTGTAACAGGTATTTCGTGGAGCCATTTGCTACATCTTTTTTGTGGAATCTGAGGAAGTGATTTTTGGATCCTCTATGAAGACTCCTCCCCAGATGAAGGAAATACTCAGATAAACTAGGAAGGAAGTCCTTCTGAGAAACCTGCTTTGTGAGGGGTGGAAGTTCATCCCAAAGATTTATACATGTAATTTCGTGGGCCGTTTGCTAGTGAACTCGTTTGTGGATTGAAAATGAATTATATTTTGGAATGCATTGAGGCCTGTGGTAAAAAAGGCAATATCCTCAGATGAAAATTAGAAAGAAGGTTTCTGAGAAACTGCTATCTGATGTGTGAATTCATCTCACAGAGATACATTTTCCTTTCTTGGAGCATTCTCTTACCACTCTTTTTGCTGAATCTGGGAAACGATATTTGGGATCGCTATGAAGACTATACGGACAAAGGAAATATACTCAATTAAGGACATGAAAGAAGCTTTCTGTGAAACTACTCTGTGATGTGTAATTTTCTTCGCAGAGTTACACCACTCTTTGATGGAGGAGTTTGCTAGCACTGTTTTTGTGGAATCTCAGAAGTGATATCTTGGATATTGTTGAATCCCATGGTGAAAAATTAAATATCCTCAGATAAAAACGGCAGACAGACCTTCTCCAAAATTGCTTTGCTGTGGGTGAATTCAGCTCACAGTGTTACATCATTATTTTCAGTGAGAAGCTTGCTAACAGTGTTTCTGTAGAATGTGCAATGAGACACACGGGGACGATTTGAGATCAGAAATAACCTCAGCTGATAAAAGAAAGAAGCTTTCTGAGAAACTGTTTGTGATGTGTGAATTCAAATCACGGAATTACACCTGCGTTTTGTGGAGCTGTCTGCTAGCCCTGATTTTGTGGAATCTGAGAACGGATATTTTGAATCACTTTGAAGACTATACGGCCAAAGTCAATATCTTCGGATAAATATCAGAATGAACTTTCTGAGAAACTTCTTTGTGATGTGTCAATTCATCTCACAGAGTTACACCTTTCTATTCATTAAGCAGTCTTTGGAGAATCTGTCTGTGGGGAATCTGAGAAGGGATATATTGGATCGCATTGAGGCCTACACTGAGAAAGGAAATATCCTCAAAAACGTGAAAGAAGCTTTCTGAGAAACTTCTTTGTGATGTGCGAATTCATCACACGGAGTTATACCTTCGTCTTCATGAAGCAGTTTGCTAACACTGTTTTCGTGGAATCTGCAATGTGATGTTTGGGAGCGCATTGAGGCCTGTGGTGAAAAGGAAATGTCCTCAGATGAAAACTGGAAAGAAGCGTTCTGAGAAACTGCACTGTGATGTGTGAATGCAACTCACAAAGTTACACTTTTGCATTGATCAGTTTGCCAACACTGTTTTCTTGAAATCTGTAATGGGGTATTTCTTAGCGCCATGAAGCTTACAGTGACACAGGAAGTATCCTCATATAAAAAGGAAAAAGAAGATTTCTGAGAAACTGCTTTGTGATGTATGAATTCATCTCACAGAGTTACACAGGTATTTCGTGGGACCGTTTGCTAGCACTCTTTTTGTGGAGTCTGAGAAGTGATATTTTGGATCTTATGAAGACTACTCCAGTGGAGGAAATATCCTCAGATAAAACGGAAAGAAGCTTTCTGAGAAACTTCTTTGTGATGTGTGAATTCGTCTCACAGAGTTACACCTTTCTGTTCATGAAGTAGTTTGCTAACATTGTTTTTGTGGATTCTGAAAAGTGATATCTGGGAGCGCATTTGGGGCTATGGTGAAAAAAGATATATCCTCAGATGAAAACTGGAAAGAAGTGTTCTGAAAAACTGTATTGTGATGTGTGAATGCAACTCACAGAGTTACACTGTTCTTTTCATTGATCAGTTTGCTAACACTATTTTCTTGAAATTTGCAATGTGATATTTCGTAGAGTCATGAAGCTTACGGTGACAAAGGAAATATCTTCTGATAAAAACTGGAAAGAAACTTTCTGAGAAATGCTTTGTGATGTGTGAATTCATCTCACAGATTTATGCGTTTCTCTTCGTGAAACACTTTGATAACACTGTTTTCATGGAATCTGCAAAGTGATATTTGGGAATGCATTGAGGCCTGTGGTGAAAAAGGAAATATCCTCAGATGAAAAGTAGAAGGAAGATTTCTGAGAAACTGCTATCTGATGTGTGAATTCCTCTCACAGAGATACAGTTTTCTTTCATGGAGCATTCTGTTACCACTCTTTTTGTTGAATCTGGGAAGGGATATTTGGGATCGCTATGTAGACTATACGGACCAAGGAAATATCCTCAATTAAAAACGTGAAAGAAGTTTTCTGCGAAACTGCTCTGTGATGTGTGAATTCGTCTCACAGAGTTACACATGTATTTCATGAAGCCGTTTACAGGAACCCTTTTTGTGGAATCTGGGAAGTAATATTTTGAATCGCATTGAGACCTGTGGTGAATAAGGAAATATCTTCAGATGAAAATTACAAAGAGGGTTTCTGAGAAACTGCTATCTGACGTGTGGATTAATCTCACAGAGATACACTTTCCTTTCATGGAGCATTCTGTTACCACTCTTTTTGTTGATTCTGGGAAGCGATATTTGGGATCACTATGAAGACTGTACGGACCAAGGAAATATCATCAATTAAAAACGTGAAAAGAAACTTTCTGCGAAACTGCTCTGTAATGTGTGAATACACTTGACAGAGTTACACCACTCTTTGATGGAGGAGTTTGCTAGCACTGTTTTTGTGGAATCTCAGAAGTGATATCTTGGATATCGTTGAATCCCATGGTGAAAAATGAAATATCCTGATAAAAACTACAGAGAGACCTACTCAGAAACTGTTTTGTTGTGGGTGAATTCAGCTCACAGTGTTACATCATTGTTTTCAGGGAGAAGCTTGCCAACAGTGTTTTTGCAGAATATGCCATGAGACACACGGGGGTGCTTTGAGACCAGAAATATCCTCAGCTGAAGCAAGAAAAAAGCTTTCTGAGAAACTGTTTGTGATGTGTGAATTCAACTCACTGAAATTCACCTGCATTTCATGGAGCCGTTTGCTAGCCCTGATTTTGTTGGATCTGTGAAGGGATATTTTGAATCGCTTTGAAAACTATATGGCCAAAGTCAATATCCTCGGATAAAAAACAGAATGAAAGTTTCTGAGAAACTGCTTTGTGATGTGTGAATTCATCTCAGAGTTACACATGTATTTCGTGGAGCTGTTTGCTCGTCCTGTTTTTGTAGAGTCTCAGAAGTGATATTTTGGAACGCTATGAAGATTCCTCAAACAGAGGAAATATCCTCAGATAAAAATGAAAAAGAAGCTTTCGGAGAAACTTCTTTGTGATGCATGAATTCATCTCACAGAGTTACACCTTTCTCTTCATGAAGCAGATTGATAACACTGTTTTCGTGGAATCTGAAAAGTGATATTTGGGAGCGCATTGAAGGCTACGGTGAAAAAGGATATATTCTCAGATGAAAACTGGAATGAAGCCTTCTGAGAAACTGCATTGTGATGTGTGAATGCAGCTCACAGAGTTACACTTTTCTTTTCATTGATCAGTTTGCCAACACTGTTTTCTTTAAATCTGCAATGGGATATTTCTTATCGCCATGAAGCTTACGGTGACACAGGAAATATCCTCTGATAAAAACGAGAAAGAAGCTTTCACAAACGAGAAACTGATTTGTGATGTGTGAATTCATCTCACATGTATTTCGTGGAGCCGTTTGCTGGAACTCTTTTTGTGGAATCTGAGAAGTGATATTTTGGATCCCATTGAGGCCTGTGGTGAAAAAGGAAATACCCTCAGATGAAATTAGAAGGTTTCAGAGAAACTGCTCTCTGATGTGTGAATTCATCTCACAAAGATACAGTTTCCTTTCATGGAGTATTCTTTTACCACTCTTTTTGTTGAATCTGGGAAGCGATATTTGGGATCGCTCTGAAGACTATAGGGACAAAGGAAATATCCTCAATTAAGAAAGTGAAAGAAGCTTTCTGTGAAACTGCTCTGAGTTGTGTGAATTTACTTCGCAGAGTTACACCACTCTTTGATGGAGGAGTTTGCTAGCACTGTTTTTGTGGAATCTCAGAAGTGATATCTTGGATATTGTTGAATCCCTTGGTGAAAAATTATATATCCTCAGATAAAAACTGCAGAGAGGTCTTCTCAGAAACTGCTTTGTTGTGGGTGAATTCAGCTCACAGAATTACATCATTGTTTTCAGTGAGAAGCTTGCTAACAGTGTTTCCGTAGAATGTGCAATGAGACACACGGGGATGGTTTGAGACCAGAAATATCCTCAGCTGAGAAAAGAAAGAAGCTTTCTGAGAATCTGTTTGTGATGTGTGAATTCAAATCACTGAATTACACTTGCATTCCATGGAGCCGTTTGCTAGCCCTGATTTTGTGGAATCTGAGAACGGATATTTTGAATCGCTTTGAAAACTATACGGCCAAAGTCAATATCCTCGGATAAAAACCACAATGAAACTTTCTGAGTAACTGCTTTGTGATGTGTGAATTCATCTCACAGAGGTACACATGTATTTCGTGGAGCCGTTTGCTAGCCCTGTTTTTGTGGAGTCTCAGAAGTAATATTTTGGAACGATATGAAGACTTCTCAGACAGAGGAAGTATCCTCAGATAAAAACGAGAAAGAAGCATTCTGAGAAATTTCTTTGTGGTCTGGGAATTCATCTCACAGAGTTATACCATTCTCCTCATGAGGCAGTTTGCTAACACTGTTTTCATGGAATCTGAAAAGTGATATTTGGGAGCGCATTGAGGACTATGGTGAAAAAGGATATATCCTGAGATGAAAACTGGAAAGAAGCGTTCTGAGAAACTGCTTGTGATGTGGGAATGACACTCACAGAGATACACGGTTCTTTTCAGTGATCAGTTTGCTAACACTGCTTTCTTGAATTCTGCAATGGGATATTTCGTAGTGCCATGAAGCTTATGGTGACAAAGGAAATATCCTCACATAAAAATCAGAAAGAAGCTTTCTGGGAAACTACTTTGTGATATGTGAATTAATCTCACAGATTTACACGTTTCTCTCCATGAAGTAGTTTCCCAACACTGTTTTCGTGGAATCTGCAACGTGATATTTGGGAGTGCATTGAGGAATATGGTGAAAAAGGAAATATCCTCAGGTGAAAGCTGGAAAGAAGCGTTCTGAGAAACTGCATTGTGATGTGTGAACACAACGCACAGAGTTACACTTTTCTTTTCATTGATCAGTTTGCCAACACTGTTTTCTTGAAATCTGCAATGGGATATTTCTGCAACATGACATTTGGTAGTGCATTGAGGCCTGTGGTGTAAAAGGAAATATCCTCCGATAAAGACGAGAAAGAAGCTTTCTGACAAACTGCTTTTTGATGTGTTTCTATCCTCAGGTAAAAACCAGAAAGAAGCTTTCTGAGAAACTGCTTTATGATGTTTCAATTCATCTCACAATGTTACACCAGTCTCTCATGGAGGAGTTTGCTAGCTCCATTTTTGAGGGATCTCAGAAGTGATGTTTTGGATATCATTGAATCCCATGGTAAATATTGAAATATCCACTGATAAAACCTGGGAAGAAGCCTTCTCAGAAACTGCTTGGTGGTGTGCGAATTCACCTCACAGAGTTACACTATTGCTTTCATTGAGATGTTTGGTAACACTGTTTTCACAGAATCTGCAATGAGATATACGGGAGTGCTTTGACAACTGAAATATCCTCAGATAAAAATGAGAAAGAAGCTTTCTGAGAAACTTCTTTGTGATGTGTGAATTCATCTCACAGAGTTACACCTTTCTCTTCATGAAGCAGATTGATTACACTGTTTTCGTGGAATCTGAAAAGTGATATTTGGGAGTGTATTGAGGGCTATGGTGAAAAAGGATACATCCTCAGATGAAAACTGGAAAGAAGCGTTCTGAGAAACTGCATTGTGATGTGTGACTGTAACTCAAAGAGTTACACTGTTCTTTTCATTGATCAGTTTGCTAACACTGTTTTCTTTGAATCTGCAATGGGGTATTTCTTAGCACCATGAAGCTTACGGCGACGAAGGAAATATCCTCAGAAAAAAACGAAAAAGAAGCTTTCTGAGAAACTGCTTTGTGATGTGTGAATTCATCTGACAGATTTACACGTTTCTCTCCATGAAGCAGTTTCCTAACACTGTTTTCATGGAATCTGCAAAGTGATATTTGGGAGCACATTGAGGCTTGTGGTGAAAAAGGAAATATCCTCAGATGAAAACTAGAAAGAAGGTTTCTGAGAAACTGCTAGCAGATGTGTGAATTCATCTCCCAGAGATACACTTTTCTTTCATGGAGTATTCTGTTACCGCTCTTTTTTTTGAACCGGGGAAGGCATATTTGGGATCACTATGAAGACTAACGGACAAAGGAAATATCCTCAATTAAAAACGTGAAAGAAGCTTTCTGTGAAACTACTCTGTGATGTGTGAATTCATTCCACAGAGTTTCAGTAGTTTGAAATGGCTGTTTTTGTGGAATCCGAGAAGGGTCATTTGGGAATGCTATGAGAAACATGGTTGAAAAGAAAGCGTCCTCTGATGAAAACTCGCAGGAAGCTTTCTATGAAACTGCTTTGTGATGTGTGCATTCCACTCTAAAAGTTATACATTTCTTCTCATAGAGCAGGATGGAAACACTTTTGGCGAAAAGCTACCAAGGGATATTTCCGAGCCCATTGATGCCTATGGTGAAAAGGAAATATCCTGAGATAGAAACTGGAAAGAAGCTTTCTGAGAAACTTCTTTGTGATGTGTGCATTCCACTCATAGAGTTATACATTTATCCTCATAGAGCAGGATGGAAACACTTTTGGTGGAAAAGCTGCCAAGGGATATTTCCGAGCCCATTGATGCCTATGGTGAAAAGGACCTATCCTCAGATAAAACTGGAAAGAAGCTTTCTGAGAAACTGCTTTGTGATACGTTTGTTCCTCTAATCGGGATAAAGACTTCCTTACATTGCACAGTTTGGAAACTCTGTCTTTGAGGAATCCATGAAAGGGCATAAGGTGGCGCCCTGAAGCCTATGTTGAGCAAAGAACTATCTTCAAATGAAAACTGAACAGGGCCGGGCGCGGTGGCTCACGCCTGTAATCCCAGCTCTCAGGGAGGCAGAGGCGGGAGGATAGCTTGATCCCAGGAGTTCGAGACCTGCCTGGGTAACACAGCGAGACCCCATTCTCCACAAAAGGAAAAAAAAAAAAAGACGAAAACTGAACAGAATCTGAGAGACTGCTTTGTGTCATGTGAACCAATCTCGCAGAGTTAACAGTTTCTTTTCACTGAGTCGTTCTCTGACGGTGTTTTGTGTAAACTGTGCAGCGATACTCGGGAGCGCTTTCAGGCCTATGGTCCAAAATAAATATTTCCAGATAAAACTGGAGAGTAGCTTTCTGTGAAACTGCTTTGTGATGTGTGCATTCCACTCTAAGAGTTATACATTTCTCCTCATAGAGCAGGATGGAAACAGTTTTGATGAAAAGCTACCAAGGGATATTTCAGAGCGCATTGAAGCCTATGTTGAAAAGAAAATATCCTCAGATAAAACTGGAAAGAAGCTTTCTGAGAAACTGCTTTGTGATACGTTCATTCGACTCATCGAGAAAATCTTTCCTTACATTGCACAGTTTGGAAACTGTGTCTTTGAGGAATCCACGAAAGCACATTCGGTGGTGCCCTGAGGCCTATATTGAGCAAAGACCTATCTTCTAATGAAAACTGGACAGAATCTTTCTGAGAAACTGCTTTGTGTCATGTGAAACAATCTAGCAGTGTTAATGGATGCTTTTCACTGAGGTGTTCCCTGACAGTGTTTTGTGTAAACTGCGCAGCGATACTCGGGAGCGCTTTCAGGCCTATGGTCAAAAAAGAAATATTTTCAGATAAAACTGGAGAGAAGCTTTCTGTGAGCCTCCTTTGTGATGTGTGCACTGCACTAACAGAGTTATGTCTCTCTTCTCATACTGCACTGTGGAAACACTTTCAGTGTATAAGTTACTAAGGGCTATTTCAGAGAGCTTTGAAGTCTCAGTTGAGAAGGGAAATATTCTCAGAGGAAAACTGGAAAGAACCTTTCTGAGAAACTGCTTTGTGATGTGTGTATTGGTCACCTAGAGTTAAGCAACTTTTGGGATTGAGCAGTTTGAAATGGCTGTTTTGTGGAATCTGAGAGGGGAATTTTGGGAATGCTATGAAAATATTGTGGAGAAGGAAGTGTCCCCGGAGGAAAACTAGAAGGAAGCTTTCTGAGAAACTGCTTTTGGTCGCATGAATTCTTG
>NW_016820420.1:0-811 GCF_001698545.2 Rhinopithecus bieti | reverse complement strand
TTATGCACATGTACCCTAGAACTTAAAGTATAATAAAAAATAAATAAATAATTGATCAAAAAAAAGAATATTGAAAAGCCATGATAACATATAAGTAGAAAAATCAAGTGAGAAAAAGTAATCTCATTCTGCTAAAACTATGCCATCAAAGCCCACCTCATAACAAATACAGTTTAAAATAAAACACAAAAGGAGGCTGAAAAAATAGAGGATGGAGCACAACCAAAGAACAGGAGAATACAACTCAATGAGCACTATAAATCAATGAACTAAAACAGGTCTGTCCCTGAAAATGAATGAGGTAAAAATGGACCACTTTTGCCTTCATTGACTTCTACTGTTCATTGAGTTGGATTTCTCTTTTCCTTTGAGGTTTTAACATTTGATTTCTACTTCTTTTTCAACTCCTAAGCAAGACTTTTGGCAATCCTAAAGGTATTATGAGGACATGCTTAACACCTCTCCGCATTCAACTTCAGGAAATTTACCTATTCATTCCACAATTATAAATTCTGCATCTATTATACACCAGGCACAAGATAGGTACACCAGAAGATGAAAATATAACATTATTATAAAATCACACGATTATTAATAAAATTTTTGTTTTTAATGACTAAAACTACTTTATTTTCCAACATGATTGGAGCTAAACTTTTGCTTCTAAGGAACAGTGACCAAACTTAGCAAAGTTGAAAACAAAGCTGAAATTATTTTTCATATCTGACATATTTTATACCAATGATAGAATATTAAAACTCTGAATCAAGATGAATTATGTTTTACATGCTTTTCCTGTGAGCCAAGATCC
>NW_016820419.1:0-3194 GCF_001698545.2 Rhinopithecus bieti | reverse complement strand
ATTTTTTTTTTAATATGCATAAATTTTCCATGTAACAATGGGGTAAATTTATTTCACTAATTTTAGGATAAAGAAAATGAATAAATTTAAATGACTTATACTGAGTAAAAGAAGAGGAAGAAATAAATGTTTTTGTTTTTGTTTTTTTAAGACAGAGTCTCACTCTGTCGTTAAGGCTGGAGTGCAGTGGCATGATATTGGTTCACTGCGTGCAACTCTGCCTCCCGGGCTCAAGCCATTCTCCTGCCCCAGCCTCCCGAGTAGCTGGGACTACAGGCGTGCGCCACCACACCTGGCTAATTCTTGTATTTTTAGTAGAGATGGGTTTCACCTTGTTGGCCAGGTGGGTCTTGAGCTCCTGACCTTAGGTGATCCACCCTCCTTGGCCTCCCAAAGTTCTGGGATTACAGGCATGAGTCACCGCACCTGGCCAGAAATAAATGTTTTTATTGTGAGCCATCAGAAATAACTGATGCATGCATTAAAAATACTGAAGCAGATGCAGTCCAAAGGCAGCATCATATTACTGTAGAGGTAATACATGCAATGCACTTGGAAGAGTGTGCATAGTAAGCACTTATTAGATAGATAATGGCACTCCCCTGAACTGAATTTAAAAGTTATAAATAAATACATAATTTTTAAAATCCAAAAAAGATGATGGTACTAATATTAGTATAAGAAATTACCATCTTATATTAACTTAGCAAAAATTATTAATTAATACTTAATGAAACTGTCAGTAAAAGCAAATCTTTGGCCCACAGATCAAAATTCACAAAACAATTTTATCCTTAAACTTTAAATACAAAATTACATTTATGATCGTATTTTTAACTTCTCAGCAAAGATTTAAGCCAGTGGCAAATACAGAGGCTCTCAAGTCAGACTGCCTCACTTTAAATGTCTGCTTCTCAACTTTCTTGCTTTAATATCCTCAAAAGTAAAAATACCGTTCACATCTATCTTACGAAGTATGAAATGTCTGACTACATGTAAAATTCTTAGATTAATGCATAGTATATAGTAAGCACTCAGTAAATGTTAGCAGCTACTACTAAACAATAAAAACTAGCCACATTTTCAAAAATGATTCGGAACTTTCTAGTAATCACCAACATTACTTTCTGAAGCTCTATTTGGAAATATTTGTTAACATCTTCTCTTAAAATCTCTATAGATAGGGAGAAGTTGGAATCTCACACACTGCAGGAGGGAATGTAAAATGCTGCAGCCACTTTGGAAAACAGTCCAGCAGTCCCTCAAATGCTCAAACCTAGAGTTATCACATGATCCCGCAATTCTACTCCTAGGGTATATACTTGATAGAAATGAAAAATATGTCCACATAAAAACTTGCACATGAATGTCCCTATCAGCATTATTAGTAATAGCCAAAAAGTGGAAACCACCCAAATGCCCATCAATTGATCAATGGATATATGCATGTGTTTGTTACATCCATACATTGGAATATTACCCAGCAACGAAAAAGGATGACATGCTGGTTCATACCACAACCTGGATGAAAACACTGTACTCGGTGAAAAGAAGTCAGTCATAAGAGACCACATGTTGTACGATTCCACTGATACTCAATGTCCAGAGTTGGCAACTCTATAGACACAGAGAGTGCATTAGTGATTGCCTAAGGTGGTGATGGAGAGTGTTTGGGGAGAAACAGGAGTTACTGCTAAAGGGAAGGGCGTATCTTTTGGGAGTGATGAAAATCTAAATTGATTGTGGTGATGGTTACAAAACTCTGTGAATATACTAACAAACATTGAATTTTAGATTTTAAATGGGTGAATTTTATAGTATGTGGATTATATATTAGTAAAACTGTATCTCCCCCACTGTCCCTCCCTAAAATAAAACCAACCACACCTCTGTATACCCATCACTTATTAAAGTATTTGGCAAAACACTGTGACTTAGTACTTCTGGGATAAGCAAGTGAATGAATGTGCACTCACTTCACTTTCAATGCTTTCTCTCCCTATTTTCACCTATTAGAGAAAACTGTAATCTTGAGATGAAACTTATAAAATTTACAACATCATCTTTCGCATTTAGATTTTGTTTATATAATGTGACAAAGATTTTCTGTTAAATATCTCAGTTGCTATACTTAGAAGTGCTTTAGGAACCTGAAATAGTACTAACGGTATGAAAAAAGTAGACTTATACTTCAACCTTTAATATAGAAAATATAATTTGCTCAAATTACTCACACTGTTCTAATTTCCATATGCTCTAAAGTATGAATAAGATTTAGACCTAATTGCTGGTGACATTAAAATTCATTCAATTCTTACTGTCAACAAATAGTTACTGAATAGGTAACTATTTGCTAGGCACAGTGCTAGAAAGTGATATTACAAAAATGAATAACACAACCTGGGGACAGAGATATTACAACAGAATTATGTACAAGAATATGATGCATGCTGTCTTAGGGTTTGTACCATGCGTACCACACCAAATGTTTTAAGAATGAAGAAAAGAGGCCGGATGTGGTGACTCATGCCTGTAATCCCGGCACTTTAGGAGGCTAAGGCAGGCGGATCACTTGAGGTCAGGAGTTCGAGTCTGGCCAACATGGCAAAACCCCATCTCTACTAAAAATATAAAAACTAGCTGGACATGGTGGCATGCACCTGTAATACCAGCTACTCAGGAGGCTGAGGCAGGAGAATCACTTGAACTTGGGAGGCGGAGGTTGCAGTGAACTGAGATTGTGCCACTGCACTCTAGCCTGGGGGACAGAGTGAAAGTGTCTCCAAAAAAAAAAAAAAAGAAGAGACCAGCACTTTGGGAGGCCGAAGTGGGGGGGATCACTTGAGGTCAAGAGTTCAAGACCAGCCTGGCCAACATGGTGAAACCTCATCTCTATTAAAAATACAAAAATTAGCCAGGTATGGTGATACGTTCCTGTAACCCCAGTTACTCAGGGGGCTGAGGCAGGAGAATCGCTTGAATCCGGGAGGCAGAGGTTGCAGTGAGCCAAGATCATGCCAGTGCACTGCAGCCTGGGTGACAGGCTGAGACTTGTTCTAAAAAAAAATAAAAAATAAAAAAAAAAGAGAGAGAATGAAGAAGACTGACTAAAAGCTGGAGTAGTCCAAAATGTTTCAGAGATAAGGGAAAATGTAGGAATGATAGAGAAAAATAAGTAGGGGATTTCCAAGTAG
>NW_016820418.1:0-15570 GCF_001698545.2 Rhinopithecus bieti | reverse complement strand
AAAGAAAAACTAGGCAATAGGCATGGGCAAAGACTTCATGAGTAAAACACCAAAATCAATGGCAACAAAAGCCAAAATAGACAAATGGGACAGAATTACACTAAAAGAGCTTCTGCACAGCAAAAGAAACTATCATCAGAGTGAACAGACAACCTACAGAATGGGAGAAAATGTTTGCAATCTACCCATCTGACAAAGGACTAATATCCAGAATCTACAAGGAACTCAAACAAATATACAAGAAAAAAACAAACAACCCCATCAAAAAGTTGGCAAAGGATATGAACAGGCACTTCTGTAAATAAGACATCTATGCAGCCCACAGACACATGAACAAATGCTCATCATCACTGGTCATCAGAGAAATGCAAATCAAAACCACAATGAGATACCATCTCATGCCAGTTAGAATGGCAATCATTAAAATGTCAGGAAACAACACATGTTGGAGAGGATGTGGAGAAATAGGAACGCTTTTACACTGCTGGTGGGAGTGTAAATTAGTTCAACCATTGTGGAAGACAGTGTGGCGATTCCTCAAGGATCTAGAACTAGCATTATAATTTGACCCAGCAATCTCATTATTGGGTATATATCCAAAGATTATAAGTCATGCTACTATAAAGATGCATGAAAACGTATGTTTATTGTGGCACTATTCACAATAGCAAAGACTTGGTACCATTTCAATTGTCCATCAAAAATAGACTGGATCAACAAACTGTGGAACATATACACCATGGAATACTATGCAGCCATAAAAAAGGATGAGTTCATGTCCTTTGCAGGGACATGGATTAAGCTGGGAACCATCATTCTGAGCAAACTATCACAAGGACAGAAAACCAAACACCGCATGTTCTCACCCATAGGTGGGAATTGAACTATGAAATCACTTGGACACAGGGCGGGGAACATCACACACTGGGGCCTGTCATGGGGTGGGGGCCTGGGGCAGGGATAGCATTAGGAGAAATACCTAATGTAAATGACGAGTTGATGTGTTCAGTGAACCAACATGGCACGTGTATACCTATGTATCAAACTGCATATGGTGCACATGTACCATAGAACTTAAGGTATAAAAAAAGAAAAAATAAGAATTAACACTGTTAAAATATCAATACTACTGAAAACAATCTATAGATTCAATTTAATCATTATCAAAATGCCAATAACATTTTCAAAATTTAGAAAAGTAATTCTAAAATTCTTACAGTATCACAAAATATGCCAAATCACTATAGCAATCTTGAGCATAAAGTACAAAGTTGGGTCGGGCATGTCTATAAATTTCATCTGGGAGCTAGGGTCTGGAATGGGGCCCCACAACTCTGAGAAGTGCCCTATGCTGCTTTGGCTTAGCTGGCATTTAGATGCAAGACAAACTTCTCACCACTCTTGTCTCTCCTCCCCACAAGTGGAAGAATGGTGTCTCTTTTGGAGCCATGCTTTGCAGCCTGGTTTCAGGGAACAGGTGATGCCAGCACTCTGTTAGTTGCCCCAGCTGATGTCTCAGTAGGTTTCATGCCCCACTAGTCTACTCTCTGTGGGCCTAGTCCAGTACTAGTACTCATCTAAGAGATGCAGGCCTTGTGGCATAGACTGCTTTTCTCCTACATTACATAAATAACCTATTAATCTGCATAATAGGTTACATAAATAATCTATTAGCCTATTAGCCTATGAATGAGCTGGGAATCCAGCATCTAGTTCAAACACTAAATTTCCTTGCAGGCAGAGGGTAAGAAGTGTCCAAGTGTCCAAGTGTCCAAGTCACAACTGCTCAGACAAGAGGTCCAATGCCTGGGGATAATCCTGACCCGTGGAGATACTAAGCTCTCCCCAGAATGAATATAGGTCATCCTTAAAATACCTATCCCAACCACCCAACAGCTACTTCGGGTCTTTCTTGGAACTACAGGATATTGCAGACTTTGGATACTGGGGTATGATAGAATTGTTAAGTCCTAATATCAGACTCAAAAAATGACTAATAGAAACTCGTCTTTCTGGGGAAAATATTAGGAGGGAGCTTTTAGGCAGCTAAAAACTGCCCTCTCACAAGCCCTTGGACCACCCATGCTAACCAAACCATTTCAGCTTTTTGTTACTGAAAGACAAGTTGTAGCCTTAGGAGTCCTAATTCAAACCACTGGGCTAATCAGATCTCCGGTAGGTAACTTTTCAACGAACTTACACCCAGTTGCATGAGGATGACCACATTGCCTCAAGATAGTGAGTGCAGCAGGGCTCCTATACAAGGAGGCCCTCAAAATCACCATGGGACAGTTAATCCAGATCCTGCCATCCCACCAAACAGGCCCCTTATTGGATATAAAAGGGCCACAATGGTTCACTGACAACAAACTGTTGAAGTACCAGGTCTTGTTACTAGAAAACCCACATGTAACAGTTTAGCGGTGCTCCATTCTCAACTCAGCCAGCCTTACTTTCACTACCAGAAAACAATAACCTGGCACATTTATGCTGTGAAATACTTAACCAAATTTATGCCCGCTTGGAGGACTTAGAGGATCAGCTTCTGGACAATCCAGACAAAATATGATTTTCAGATGGGAGTAGTTTTATCTGGAATAGAGCTAGACATGCAGGGTACTTTATAGTGTCCCTTTACCAAGTTATAGAGATAAAAACTCTGTCCTCTGGGGACCTCAGCACAACTAGCAGAACTCTTCACGTTGACCAGGGCAGTACAGATCCCAAATCTTAGATCTACTAGATGCTGTTCACTTGTCCCAGGAGGTGGCAGTAGTGCCCTGTGAGAGACACCAGAGGGGCTCCAATGAAACTGCACAAGAAAATAGGATGACCAACTCCAAACCAAAGAAGCAGCTGTCTCAAAGGATACTTACCTGGGGCCTTGCTCCCTTTGCTCCCCACTGAATTATCCCCTCTCCAATACACTCAGGAAGAAATAAATTGAACCACCCAATGTAGGTATCAAAAAGAAACCAATAAATGGTACAACCTTGGGGAACTTCTCCACCTACCAAGGGCCTCCCAAGGGTAGAAGCTCATCACGAGTTCACACAACTCCTGCCACGTTGAAAAGGACAACCTAGGGAAAATATGTAAATTAATGTTTAGTAGTGTATTATTCCATTTTTGCATTGCTGTGAAGAAATGCCTAAGACTGCGTAATTTATAAAGAAAAGAGATTTAATTGTCTTACATTTCTACAGGCTGTACAAAAAGTCTAGCTACCTTTCAGAAGAACACCACCAAGGGGATGATGCTAAACAATTCATGAAGGATCCACCCCCATAATTCAACCACCTCCCACCAGGCCTCATTTCCAACAATTTGACATGATAATGGGTTAAGACACAGATGCAAACTACACCAAGTGGGAAGAGAATAAACAAAACTATTCAACAGGTTTGTCAAACTTTCAACTTGTGCATCATAAATAATCCCCAAAGAGGGAAGCCCCCATGTCCAACCCAAAGGACAGGTACATACCCTGGGGAGGACTCGCCGTTGTACTATACTTAGCTCCCCACATGCTGCAGGCATAAGGGCTTCTTGGTCTGTGTAGACACCTTCACAGGATGAGTAGAGGCCTATCCCACAAGGACTGAAAAGACACAAGAGGGAGCTAATTCCTCCTAAGGGACCTCATTCCCCAATTCGGGCTTCCTAGGTCACTGCAAATAGACAATGGTCCATCCTTAATTTCCCAAGTGAATCACCAGGTCAGTACTGCCTAGGCATAAAAGGTACCTTCACTTTGTCTGGAGACCACCATCTTCAGGGAACATGGAAAGAACGAGCTAAACCCTCAAATACATCCTCAATAAACTCTGTCAGGAAACAACAGACATGGGTGGACCTCTTACCTTTAGTTCTCCTTCATATTTGTGTTGCCTCTCAGACCTCTTTGCAATTAAGCCCCTTCAAGGTCTTATATGGTAGGCCATTCCTGTATTCTGACTTACTACTAGATGAACAAACTGCTAAATCAACCAGTATGTCTCCTTTCTAGAAGTCTTCCATCAAGCCCTCCAGGAATATGGGTTACAAACAAACACGAAATTAGAAGAGAAAAAATCTCCACCTCTATATCCTCCAAACTCACTGGTTCTCCTGAAAGCTTGGAAGAGTGGAACCCCAAATTCCCAACTAACTCCAGTCAAAGAGAGACCCTTTACTGTTGCATTTTCTATTTCTACCCTCACGGCCATTAAAGCACCAGAGATTAGCAGCTGGATGCACTACACCTAAGTGAAGTGTTGGAAAGGCCCTAAAGCACTGGAACTGAATCCAACAACTTCAGCTCCAGAATACACTGTGAACCATTGAAGGATCTGAAATTCCTCTTTAGACGGAAAGATAACCAATGCCTCCGCAGATCCTTTCACCTCAAAGTAATGAAATTCTAATATTAGGAATACTGTTTGCAATAGCATTACTTATTCACCTTATTTTAGCCCTAACCTGTATGCCCCCAAAGTCCAAACAGAAACTACTTTGTTGCTAATGTTTCTTCACCTTAACTTACTTTCAGGAAATTCCCTTTAAAACTTGATTTGTTACTAATTTCTCTTCTTCACAATCTCATTATGGCACAATGGGCCCACTCCTGCTCATTCTCATTTTCACCTCTTTACTAGCAGCACACCACCATCTTGATTTTTCTGATTTGGAAAAGCACAACAGTTGCTTCAAAGCACAGAATTTCCTTACTCCAACGACTGCTGGTTATGTACTAGCTCTTCTGCTAAAACACCAAAGATAACTTATCCTATGTCGCCCAGAGATTGGATGAGCATAGAGGCAGAATTACACATCTTCTATCAATGGCATCATAATCTAAAAGGAATAATCAGGTCTTCAAATAGGCTTCTTACAAAAGTAAAGCAAGATTTCTCTGGTAACTGTGAGAAGTCTCCCATTTTTGAGCCCCTCTTTACTAGTATCACGTTAGTGGGGACAGCCCCTATTTGTGTTATAATCGAAAAGGAAAATGGAATGGATGTAAGTGCTCTTCCCAGTACAGTCTATAATGTCACTATCACCACAGACTCTAGCCAACAGATCTACCAAACATATCCCCACAGCCAGGTCCAACATCAACCAGTATTTCACAAACCTCCAAGTATTACCTTTCCTCAACAGACACTGCAAGATAAATCCACTCAGTTTTGCCAGGAATGCCCAAACACATTGAGTACTCAAAATTTCTGGTTCCAGCCTACTGATTACACCCATGTATGCAAATTGCCAATCTCAGTGCTACAGAAGAATGGGTTCTATTGGAACAAACTCAAAATTCTCTCTTTTTTTGGGGGGGGGAGAATAGAAACAAGGGAGCTAATCAGAGCCACACCTCATGCACCGAAATCTTGGTGGGCATGACCATATTCACCAGCAATCTGAGTATGTCAGCAGCCTCAGGATTTTCTATACCTGTTTTTACCCCCTTATTTGGTTTTGACATCTTTATTTGTCTTAAAACCTGAGAAGTCTTTCATGTTGGTGGTCATTCAGTCTACCAATGCCTCCCCACTGAATGAACTGGAACTTGTACTATATGCTATGTGTATCCCTGGACATCTTCATATCTCCTGGAAATCACTCCTTTCTAATACTAATCTATGGGCATTCCATCTTGCCCAGGTTGAGGAGGCTATCCAATTGATACCCCTTCTTGTGGGACTCGACATCACAGCCAGTACAGGAACAGAAATTGCTGGAATCACACATGCCTACTTAAGCTATAGCCAACTCTCAATAGAAATAACCGACAGTATTGATGCCATGGCTAAAACCTTAGCAGCCATGCAAGAAAAAATTGACTCTTTCACAGCCATAGTCCTCCAGAAATGCCAAGAGCTAGATATGTTAATGGCAGGACAGGGAAGAATTTGTTTAACCCTAGATGAAAAATGTTGTTTCTGGGTAAATCAATTAGGAAAATGCAAAACAGCAACAGACAACTCAAAATCAAGCCTCCTATTTATGAGAACAATTTATGAGAAATTAAGAAGGAACCTGAAATGGTTTTCTGGACTTTTCCCTTTTAGGCCATCTTTTCATTTTATTATTTTTGGTCCATATCTTCTCAATGTAATAACCTAATTTTTCTCCTCTTGCATTCAAGCTGTCAAGCTCCAGAAGATCATCAGTGAAGGATAAGTAAAGGATACTGTCCTCTCAATACTCATGAGTCAGCCTTCTATAGGGGACCACTGGATTGCCCATCAGCAGAATATGACAGAGGCAAAACCCTACCTGTGTTCCTTGAACCCGGTTGGGCACCACTGTTGCTGGCCTATGGAGCCACCCTTCCCTGACAGCTAGCAAGAGTCTGAGACCCATGAGCCAAACACTGCCCCTCTGTCAGCAAGAAGCAGTTACACAAGACTGGCCTTCACCCATTATCCCAAAGAATTGGGTCTCAGACTTTTGAAGGCAGAATGTTAGAGTAGGTAGTTATACAGATATGAGCAGAGTGGGAGAGGGCCCTGCCAAAATGGCAGGCACTCACTGGGTGATAATCAGGTGATTATACAACTTCTTCCTCTGGGATAATAAGTGAGGGCCCCAGAAATGTAGGCACTCGTCAGATGATGGTTAGGCAATCATAAAACTGTTTCTCTGAAATGATAAGTGGCCACGACTGGCACTAAGAGGTAGAGAAGTTCCCAAAGGATAGGAGATATCTGGAGCCAGCAAACCACAATTCCTTGATAAGGTCTTAAATATGCACAGTAGGGGGCAAAATGACAGAGTTTGACTGGTATATGGCCTTCCTCTGGGGGCACTCAATCAGTAAAAGAAATGCCCCAAGTGAGCATGGGCGCAACCTCAGTAAACCACTGCACATGTGGCCCCTTGAAAGTGATGGCACATCACTGTGCATGCATCAAAGAAATATCTCAGCCCACAGGAGGGATAAGTCAAGGGAAGATAAAAGAAAACCTGGAACCAAGACAGGATATAAAAATCCCAAGCCACAGACTGAGCATAGCACTTGATCTCTGAAGTCCCCCTCTTGGCCATCTTCCAGATGTACTTTGCTTCTTTTAACAAAACCCTGCCTCTGCTTTAAAATTTGCCTCCATCTCTCAGTTGAATTCTTTTTTCTAAGAAGACAAGGGCTGGAATTGCTGTGGAAATGCCGCCAGTTGCAGACCCACCGCTGGTAACACACCTAACACTGAAGCACCCAGATATGTGAAAATCGAGCAAAATGTAATTAGAGCTAAAGAGAGATATAGAGTCCAATACAATAATACAATAATAGCTAGAGACTTTAATGCCTCACTTTCAGCACTGGACAGATCTTTCAGACAAAAAATGTACAAAGAAATATCAGACTTCATTTGAACTGTAGAACATATGGATCTAATAATTATTTACAGATATTTCATACAATGGCTACAAAATACACATTCTTTGTCTCAACACATTAATCATTCTCAAGGATAGACCATGTGTTAGGTTATAAAACAAGTCTTAAAACATTTGAAAAATTGAAATAATATTAAGCATATTCTCTGACCACAACAGAATAAAACTAGAAATTAATAACAAGAACAACTTTGAATACTATGAAAATCCATAAAAATTAAACAATATGCTCCTGAATTACTGGGGCATCAACGGGGAAATTTAGAAAAAAATGAAAAAATTATTAAAGGAAATGATAATGGAAACAAAACATACCAAAATCTATGGGATATAGCAAAAGCTGTACTAAGATGAAAATTTATAGCTATAAGTGGCAACATCAAAAAAAGAAAAACTTCAAAGTAGCAATTTAGTGATGCATCTTAAAGAACTAGAAAATGTGAAGTTAGCAGAAGAAAAGAAGTAATAAATATCAGAGCAGAAATAAAATTAAATGAAAAAATACAAAACATCAATGAAACAAAAGTTTGTTTTTTAAAAAAGCTTAAACAAAATTGAAAATATTTAGACAGATTAACAAAGAAAAAAAGAAAGAAGATCCAAGCAAATAAAATCAGAAATGAAAAGGAGACATTACAGCAGATACAGCAGAAATTCAAAACCATTAGTGGCTACTATGAGTAACCAATAAATTTGAAAACCCAGAAGAAATTGACAAATTTCTATACACATACAACCTACCTAGATTGAACAAGAAAGAAATCCAAAACCTGAAAAGATCAATAACAAGTAACAAGATCGAAGCCATAATAATAAGTTTTTGAGTAAAGAGAAGCCCAGGACCAAATGACTTGCCTGCTGAAATCTACCAAACATTATAAGAAGAACTAATACCAATTCTACTCAAACCATTCCAAGAAATAGAGAAGGAGAGAATACTTCCAAACTATAAGCCAATGTTATCCTGATACAAAAACCAAAGACACATGGAATAAAGGAAATTACAGGCCAATATCATGGATGAATACTGATGATACTGAGGTAAAAATCTTCAACAAAATATGAGCAAGTGGAATTCAAAAATACATTAGTTAGATTATCACCAGCAAGAGGGATTTATTCATAGGATGTCAGAATGGTTCAACATATGCAAATCAATGTAAAACATCATATCAAATGAAGGATAAAACCATATGATTATTTTAATTTATGCTGAAAAACCGTATGATAAAATCAAATGCCCTTTTATAATAAAAACCCTTTAAAAAACTTGGTATAGAAGGAATATATTTCAACATAATAAAAGGCATATATGACAGACCTACAGTTAGTATTATCCTGAATGGGGAAAAGCTGAAAGCCTTTCCTCTAAGATCTGGAACACGACAAGGATGCCCACTTGCACCACTGTTATTCAACACAGTATTGAAAGTTCAAGCTGGAAAATCAGACAAGAGAATGAAATGAAAGTTATCCAAATTGAAAGGAAAGGAGTCATATTTTCCTTATTTGCAAAAGACATAATTATATTTTGAACAAAACATGAAGACTCAAGTAAAAAACTATTAGGACTGATAATTTCAGTGAAGTTAGAGAGTACAAAAAAAATTTACAAAAATCAGTAGCATTTCTATATTCCAACAGTGAACAATCTGAAACACAAATTTAAAAACTACACAATAGAATACTATGCATCCATGAAGATGGCAATCCTGATATTTGCGACAATGTGGATGAACTGGAGGGCATTATTTTAAATCAACTAAGCCAAATACAGAAAGAAAAATATTACATGATCTTATTCATATGTGGAATCTTAAAAGTTGAGAGTAGACTGGTGGTTCCCAAAGGCAGGGGTATTTAGCAGGGAGTGGGAATTTGAGAGATGGTGGTCAAAGAATGCGTAGCTATAGTTACATAAAAGAAATAAGTTCAAGAGATCTACTGTGCAACGTGGTCATTATAGTAGTGATGATATATTGTATTTTTAAAAAACACACAAGAATTGGATGTTAAGGTGTCTCATCATAAAACTTTGACTATGTGAGGTGATGCATTTGTTGATTGTCTGGATTTAACCATTTTACAGTATATATATATATACTTAAAATGTCATGCTGCACATAGTAAATACATAAAAATTAATCTGTCAATTTAAATAAATGTATAAAAATGTTGAGAACCTTAAATAATAATAAGCCTTCTCATATATTGAGACAAAATTCCGGAAGAGAGTAAGGGGAAAACAGACTATAACTAGGGAAATTAACTTTGAATTGACCAGTGAAATATTAAGGAGCACTTCTGAGAAAAGGATGAGAAGCCATTATTCACAGTTACTCTCCCCACTTTATCTTCCCCAGAGGAAAACTAGGACTCTAAAATAAAATGTGGCCACTTTACAGAAAATGAAAAAGTTATATTTTCTTTGTACAGCTGGGTGCTCGTAGGAGTTAATCTGGGGACCTTAACTAGAATCTATGTAAAGTGTCTATCTAAAATATGAGTGGATGATAACTGTACTAAGTTAGCACAAACGGAAAAATATGTATGACAGCACACAGTATTGGCAACAAAAGCAATACTGTTAATTCGAACATTTTCTTAAACAATAAATTTCTGAAAGGTTAAACCTTAAATTCCTCAGTAGAAAGCATTTGTATTTTTACGTAACTCAACTTAAAGTACTCATATCAGCCATGGACTAAAACTTAATAAAATCAACTTCAGTTCAATAAATTGATTTTAGTGTTTTCTCAGTCATTTCTGGTTTAAAACAACTCAGGATTTTCTTCCTTCTCCCCTGAGCTCCAGCGAAGCTCTGTATTCACTTATATAGAGTCGAAGAGTCAGATTTTGATCAGTGTCCTACTACAACACTGGTTGGTATTTGCTATTATATTTGCATTCCTATTGCTTTGGTTATTGTGACATATTATTAGGAGCCAAAACCTGCATATATTAGCATCCTGTGAGATGTAATCATGTTCTTATTAGACACTCACAAAGACATTCTATTTAGCATCCTCTACTAGGGCTTCACCCAGTCCCAAACACAAGAACCCTGCTGCCCTGTTAGCCAACACCTCATGTCTTACTTTTTAGATAAACAGCAGGCCTTTTCTGAAGCATGGGAAAGTGTATTGCATTCCATGTAACAAATCATGGTAGGCAGGAATCTGTGAGGCGAAGCTCGATAAAGATTCCTCTCACAGTTATTACTAGAGGAAATGGGACTTCTTGTTCAAACTTGTTTTAGTCCTTAGTTTAAGAAAAGGAGAGCACCAGAGAGTAAAGCACTGGAAAACAAATAACTTCCATTTTATTTTCTTCAAAACTCATGACTTTTCTGCCATATAAGATGAGAGTTTCAAATTTTGATGATAGTGTGGGATGGCAGAACCCTTCAATTGGGAAAGAGCCACTCTCAGAGATTATATGCATATGTATTTATTCCATCATTCCATCATCTTTACTTTCACCTC
This sequence comes from Rhinopithecus bieti, assembly GCF_001698545.2. Lineage (NCBI taxonomy): Eukaryota > Metazoa > Chordata > Mammalia > Primates > Cercopithecidae > Rhinopithecus > Rhinopithecus bieti. Next base: position 4,705 of record NW_016820418.1, on the reverse strand, counting down.
CAAGCTTTTATCCTTATACCCTTACCTCCAAACCCTCATATAAGGTAGTTATATTAATGGGAAACTACAATCACTTCAATCTCCTTACTCATTATTGCTCTATTTGGGTTTTCTTTTTCTTCATGATTCAGTCTTGGCAGGCTGTATGTTTCTAGGAATTTACACATTTCTTCTAGATTATGCAATTTGTTGATGTAAAATTATTCATAATATTCTCTTATGATTCTTTGTATTGCTGTGGGATCCATTGTAATGTCTCCTCTTTCTTTTCTAATTTTATTTGAGTCTTCTCTCGTTTTATCTTAGTCTAGCTAAATGTTTGTTGATTTTGTTTATCTTTTCAAAAAACAAACTCTTAATTTCATTCATCTTTTTTATTTTTTTCCAGCCTCTAATTTATTTCTGCTCTGTTCTCTCTTTAAAATATGGAACACTTCAAAAATTTGCATGTCATCCTTGCACAGGGGTCATGCTAAAGTCCTCTGTGTCATTTCAATGTTAGTATATGTGCTGCTGAAGTGAGCACTCTGCTGTATTCTTTATTTCCTTCCTTCTACTAACTTTGAGAGTAGTTTTTTTCTTCTGTTTCTAGTTCCTTCACATGTAATGTTAGCTGGTCTATTTAAGCTATCTTTTAATGCAGAAATCTATTGCTATAAATTCTCTTAGAACATCTTTTGCAACCTTTCGAAAGTTTTGGTATATGGCCCTTTAAGTTTTCTTTGTCTTCACCGTGTTTCGTGTGTTTCACGGTGTTAGCCAGGATGGTCTCGATCTTCTGACCTCGTGGTCCGCCCGCCTTGGCCTCCCAAAGTGCTGGGATTACAGGCGTGAGCGACCGCGCCCAGCCGTCTCAAGATATTTTTAAGTTTCTTTTTTAATTTCTACCTTGATACATCGGTTGTCCAGAAGCACGTTGCCGGGCGCGTTGGCTGACACCTGTAATGCCAGCACTTTGGGAGGCCGAGGTGGGCGGATCATGAGGTCAGTAGATCGAGACCATCCTGGCTAACACAGTGAAACCCCATCTCTACTAAAATACAAAACATTAGCCAGGCGTGGTGGAGGGTGCCTGTAGTCCCAGCTACTCCGGAGGCTGAGGTAGGAGAATGGCGTGAACCTGGGAGGCCGAGCTTGCACTGAGCCTTGATCATGCCACTGCACTCCAGCCTGGGCGACAGAGCCANAGTTTCTTTTTTAATTTCTACCTTGATACATCGGTTGTCCAGAAGCACGTTGCCGGGCGCGTTGGCTGACACCTGTAATGCCAGCACTTTGGGAGGCCGAGGTGGGCGGATCATGAGGTCAGTAGATCGAGACCATCCTGGCTAACACAGTGAAACCCCATCTCTACTAAAAATACAAAACATTAGCCAGGCGTGGTGGAGGGTGCCTGTAGTCCCAGCTACTCCGGAGGCTGAGGTAGGAGAATGGCGTGAACCTGGGAGGCCGAGCTTGCACTGAGCCTTGATCATGCCACTGCACTCCAGCCTGGGCGACAGAGCCAGACTCCCTCTCAAAAGAAAAAAAAAAAAGAAAGAAAGAAAGAAAGAAAGAAAGAAAGAAAGAAAGAAAGAAAGAAAGAAAGAAAGAAAGAAAGAAAGAAAGAAAGAAAGAAAATAATTATTTTGTGGACTACTATATAATTTATCCTGGAGAATGTTTTAGGTGTATTTGAAAATAATGTGTTTTATTCTTCAACTGGATAGAATTTTCTGCATATATCTGTTAGATTCATTTGGTCTAAAGAGTAGTTCAAGCATGCTGACTACATAATAATTTTTCTGTTTGGTTTCTCCATCCTTTTTGTTTCTTTTTCTTTCTTTGTTTTGTTTTGTTTTTTGAGACAGAGTCTCACTCTGTCACCTAAGCTGGCGTGCAGTGACATGATCTTGGCTCACCACAACCTCTGCCTCCCAGGTTCAAGCAATTCTTGCGCTTCAGACTCCTGAGTAGCTGGGACTACAGGCGCGTGCCACCATGCCTAGCTAATTTTGTGTGTGTGTGTGTGTGTGTGTGTGTGTGTGTGTGTATTTTTGGGAGAAATGGGGTTTTTACATGTTGGCCAGGCTGGTCTAGAACTCCTGACTTCAGTTGATCTGCCCACACCGGCCTCTCAAAGTGCTGGGATTACAGGCGTGAGCCACTCCACCTGGCTACTATCTGTCCATCTCTTAAAGTTTGGTATTGAATCCCCCTACTATTATTTTATTGCAGCCTGTTTCATCCTTTAGATCTACTAATGTCAGCTTTATATATTTTGGTTCTCTGATGTTGTGGGCATACATATTTATAATTTTTATATTTTCTTGATGAATTATAGGAATGATGTCATTATATAATGATGTATTTTGTATCTTTTTAATCTTTTTTACTTAATGTCTATTTTATTTGATATGAGTATATATATCTTTGATCTCTTTTGTTTTCATTTGCATGGAGTCTTTTTCCATCCCTTCACTTTCAGTACATGTGTATCCTTAAAGATGAAGAAAGTTTGTTGTAGGCAGCATTCTTATTTTCTTCTTTAATCCATTCAGCCACTGTGTATTTTGATTGAGGAATTTAATCTGTTTAAACTCAAGTTAATTATTGATAATAAGGACGTAGTACTACCATTTTATTAAATATTTTCTGGTTGTTTTGTAAATCTTTTGCTATTTTGTTTCTGTACTCTTGTTTTCCTCTGTGATTAGATAGTTTTCTGCAGTAGTGCTTTCATTCCTTAATTTCTCTCTTTTTGTACTTACAATAGATTTTGCTTTGCAGTTACAATGAGGCAAATGTAAAATAATTTATAACTCTGACAGATCATTTTCAGCTAATGGGAACTGAATTGACTAGCATACAAAACTACACTTTTACTCTCACGTTTTCTTTTTGATGTCACAATTTGTATCGATATTGTGGATCTCTTACAAATAACTGTAGCTATTATTTTTCTAATAATTGTGTCTTTTAACCTTCATACTAAATATATAAATGATTTACACAGACCATTGCAGTATTAGAGTATTCTGAATTTGATTATATACTTACTTTTACCCATGAGTTTTACACTTTCATGCTTTAAAGTTTCTCAGTAGTTTCTATTTCTTTCAGCCTGAAGAACTCCCTTTAGCATTTCCTACAAGGCAGGTATAGTGGGAATGACCTAACTATGCTTTTGTCTCAGATATTTTTTTTTTTTTGACAAGGTCTCCCTCTGTCATCCAGGCTGGAGTGTAGTGGTGCAATCACAGCTTACTGCATCATTAACCTGTCAGGCTCAGGTGATCTTCCCACCTCAGCATCCTGAATAGCTGGGACTACAAGCATGCTCCACCATGTGCAGTAAATTTTTCCATGTTTTCCTTTTGTCAGGACGGGGTTTTGTCATGTTGCCAAGGCTGGTCTTGAATTTCTGCACTCAAGCAATTCACCCACCTCAGCTTCCTAAAGTGCTGTGATTATAGGTATGAGCTACCATGTCTGGTCTCAGAAAGTCTTTATCTCTTCTTCACTTGTGGAGAACAGCATTTTGGGGGTAAATTATTCCTGGTTGGCAGGGTTTTCTTTCAGCATCATGAATGTATCATCCAACTCTACTGACTTGTAAGGTTTCTGTGCAGAAATCAGCATATCAACATTTCTTTCAGTGTGATTTTTGTAACTATTCCTCTTTTCATGGTTCTCTCTCACATTTGATTTTTGATAGCATGATTGTAACATGATTGGTGTAGTCTTGTTTGGATTGAACATAATCGGAGATTGTTCAGTTACATATATATTTCCCCAGATTTGGAAATGTTTATAATGTTATTTCTTCTTTCTAAATTTTTAAGTTGTGTGGATAAATATTGGTGTATATATTTATAGGGTACATAGGATGCTTTGATACAGGCATGAAATAAGTAATAATCACTTCCTGCTAAATGAGGTATTCATCACCTCAAATATTTATCCTCTGTGTTGCAAACAATCCAATTGTACTCCTTTAGTTATTTTTAAATAGACAATTACATAATTATTGACTATAGTCACACTGTCATGCTATCAAATATCAGGTCTAATAATATTTTGATATTTGATATACCAAATATCATGTCTAATAATATTTTGCTTCATTTTCACATATGTCGAGAGATAGGGGTCTATTTTAATTCTTCTGCACATAGATATTCAGTTTTCCCAGCATCATTTATGGCGAGACTGTCTTTTTGCAATGTATGTTCTTGGCAACTTTCTTGAAAATGAGTTAACTCTAGGTGTATGGATTTGTTTCTGGGTTCTATTCTGTTATACTATTCTGTGTACCTATTTATATTCCAGTTCCATGCTGTTTTGGTTACTGTAGCTCTGTAGTCTAGTTTGAAATCAGGTAATGAGATTCCTCCAGTTTTGCTTTTTTTTTTTTTTTTTTTTTTTTGTGCTCAGGATAGCTTTGACCATTCTGGGACTTTTGCGATTCCATGGAAGCTTCAGGATTGTTTCTGCTATTATATTTCCCTGAAGAATGTCATTGGTATTTTCATAGGGATTGCATTGCATCTGTAGATTGCTTTTGGTAGATGGACATTTTAACAATATTATTCCAAAACATAAAGATAAAATATATTTCCATTTTTGAGTGTCCTTTTAAATTATTTTCATCAGTTTTTTTTAATAGTTTTATTATAGAGATCTTTCACTTATTTGATTAAGTTAATTCCTAGGTATTTAATTT
>NW_016820417.1:129911-133903 GCF_001698545.2 Rhinopithecus bieti | reverse complement strand
ATTGTTATTAATATTTGCCTTTCCATCTGCTTATAATTATTATCACTCTTCCTTAGAAACCATGTCTTTATTTTGGCAACTCAGATATATTAGTGACAGAAACTCAATGAAATATGTAAGAAATATTTAATAAAGTAGGAAGTTAGTCATAGACTGTTGCTCTCATTTTATAATGAAATAGAGATAGATAGAGGTTAAATCTCAGAGTAACTGTCACTTTTGTCCGTATTATTGGAACAACACTGTCTGGAAGAAAATCTCAAAATATTAGCAAAAGCCATTGCTGGGCTTGATGATGTATACTTATGGACATTTGTGTTTTGTTTCTGCTATATCTTTAAGATACAAACTCACACTGAAAGAACCAGGGACTACAAGTAGACAATGTGAAAAGCAAAAAAACAAAACAAAAAAAAACAAAAAAAAAAACCCCACACACATTATGTATGATATGTGTTAATGATAACTTATTACAGAAGAGATTCAGACTTTAAATGAAAAAATGCCTCAAAACATCAGACGGTAAGAGAATGTCACAAAACTCTACCAATAGTGTTAAAATGCTAACACTGAAAATGGAAAACTTGGAAGGTGGCCAAGGTGGCTGACTAGAAGCGCTAGCTGCTGTCTCAGAGAGTGTATTAGTCAACTCTCGCACTGCTATGAAGAAATACCTGAGACTGGTTAATTCATAAAGAAAGAGGTTTAAGTGATTCATCGTTCCACAGGTTGTACAAGAAGCATGGCAGCATTTGCTTCTGGGGAGACCTCAGGGAGCTTTTACTCATGGTATAAGGCAAAGGTAGAGCAAGGTGTCTTACATGGTAGGAGCAGAAGGCAGACATGGGGAAAGTCCCACACACTTTTAAACAACAAGATCACATGAGAACTCACTATTTTGATGACAGCACCAAAGGGGATGGTGTCAAACCATAAGAAACAGCCGTCATGATCCAATCACCTCCCACAAGGTCCCACCTCCAAAACTGGGGATTACAATTGCACATGAGATTTGTGTAAGGACACAGATCTCAACTATATCAGAGAGGAACAGAAGGGGCAAGTAAATACAGCACCTTCAACTAAAACATCCAGGTACATGCTTTGGGACTAATCAAGGAAAAAATTTGATGAACGAAGAATGGAGAAAGCAAGGCAGAATGACGGTGCACCTAGGAGTAACACAGAGCCAGAGGAACTTCCCCACCTAGGGAAGTGGCTTGGCAGAGTCTGTGGGGACCAGAGACTGGTCCAGACCACCAGTATGGAGCAACCAAGTGGCCAGCAACCAAGTGGCCAGACTGTTCTCTACACAGATCCTGGTCCTCACTTCTCACTGGGCAGGGCCACCTGAACTGTGACTCTACCACAACCACACTACCCTTGCCAGATCACCACAATCAGAAGCAGTGCAGCATTTCTCCAAGGAGGAAACCTCAGAGTCATCCCACAACCCCTCTGCCCTCTGCCACTACAGTTGCAGTGGTGCAGTCCTAAAAGTCTCGGGCTGGGGAAGGAACAAAGGGCCTAGTCACTACGTAAGCACCTTCAGCGAACTGCATCCACCATACAGACAGAAGCCCAGGCCCTCTTCTCTGCAAACTCCCACCCCTCCCCTTCACCAGGCAGGCCCCTGGCTCATGAATGTATAACAGTCACCCCACCCACAGCTGGACATTTCCACTGTTAGTGATCCAGAGTTCCCCTGGGAAGAGGCTCAAAGAGGCACAGGACAGCACCTCTGCCATTGCTACAGCAACAGTTCTATTCCTGCCATCTTTGGTCTGTGAAAGAAACTGAAGGCTACATCCAAGCTTGCAGCATGCCACGGCCACTATACAGAGAGGAGATCAATCTCTCCTTCCTGTGACACTTTGACCACCTGCTCCCCAACAAGTGGAATCCCAAGCTCATGCCAGTAGTGCAGCCACCACACCCCACTAGCTTAACACTCCCAGTAGCAGCAGCTCCGTGTTCTTCAGAGGTGGAGCTCCAGTGACAACTAAAAGCCTCTCTGCCACTGCCTCTGCAGCGAAGCTGCCCTTGCCACCCTCAGATTAACAAAACAGCAAAGACTGTAAGTGCCTTATCCTCTCCTCCAACAAGCTGCATTTGACACAAGGACAGGAGACCAGTGCATCTCCTAATGGTCTGACCCATCCCCAACCCCACAGCTAGTTACCAGGCAGAGAACCTCTGGCTTGGGCCCACAGCATAGATTGTCCATCCTGGTCTGATTGCACTGAGCAATTGCTCTCCTACACCTCTGTGGAATGCAGTCCCCAGGAGAAAAGCAAAAGACCCTTGGCCACAACCACTACTAAGGTCCCTTCCTTTTCTGCCTCCAAATTGGAAAGGGAGCATAAACCCTGAGATTGCCCCAGAGTAGCCATGGGCAGCCTGGGAATGCCAAGTCACAAACTACAGCCAGCACTTAAATAAGAGAGAAGTACACATTTTCAAAGCACTGAGAGGAGCACAGCTGCAACTGTGAGGAAATATAGGAAAGCCACATGACTGAGAGTGTTAGTCTGTTCTCACACTGCTGATAAAGAAATACCCAAGACTGGGAAGAAAATTAGGTTTAATGGACCCACAGTTCCATGTGGCTGGGGAGGCCTCACAATCACAGCAGAAGGCAAGGAGGAGTAAGTCACATCTTACATGGATGGCAGCAGGCAAAAGAGAGCTTGTGCAGGGATACTACCCCTTATAAAACCATAGGATCTCACGAGACTTATTCATTATTGTGAAAACAGCATGGGAAAGACCTGCCCCCATGATTCAATTACCTCCTACCAGGTCCCTCCCACAACATGTGGGAACTCAAAATGAGATTTTGGTGGGGACAAAGCCAAGCCATATCATTCCACCCCTGGCCTCTCCCAAATCTGATGTCCTCACATTTCAAAACAAATCATGCCTTCCCAACAGTCCCCAAAGTCTTAGCTTATTTCAGCATTAACTCAAAAGTCCACAGTCCAACATCTCATTTGAGACAAAGCAAGTCCCTTCCACCTATGAGCTTGTAAAATCAAAACCAAGTTAGTTATTTCCTAGATACAATGAGGGTATGGGCATTGGGTAAATACTGACATTCCAAATGGGAAAAATTGGACAAAACAAAAGGGCTACAGGCCCCATGCAAATCCAAAATCTAGTGGGGCAGTCAGATCTTAAAGCTCCAAAATGATCTCCCTTGACTCCATATCTCACATCCAGGTCATGCTGATGCAAGAGGTGGGTTCCCATGGTCTTGGGCAGCTCTACCCCTATGTGATTGCAGGGTACAGCCTCCCTCCCAGCTGGTCTCACTGGCTGACATTGAGTGTCTGTAGCTTTTCCAGGTACATGATACAAGTTGTCATTGGATCTACCATTCTGGGGTCTGGAGGATGGTAGTCCTCTTCTCACAGCTCCACTAGGCAGTGCCCCATTAGGGACTCTGTGTGGGAGCTTCCAACCCACATTTTCCTCCTGCACTGCCCTAGCAGAGGTTCTCCATGAGGGCCCCGCCCCTGAAGCAAACATTTTTCTGGACATCCAGGAATTTCCATACATCCTCTGAAATCTGGGTGGAGGTTCCCAAACCCCAATTCTTGACTTCTGTGCACTTGCAGGCTCAACACCACATGGAAGCTGCCAAGGCTTAGGGCTTGCACCCTCTGAAGCAACAGCCCTAGTTGTACCTTGGCCCCTTTTAGCCATCGCTGGAGTCTCTGGGATGCTGAGCACCAAGTCCCTAGATTGCACAGAGCAGGGGGGCCCAGTCCATAAAACCATTTTTTCCTCCTAGGCCTCCAGACCTGTGATGGGAAGGGCTGCTGCAAAGGTCTCTGACATGCCCAGCAAACATTTTCCCCATTGTCTTGGTGATTAACATTTGGCTCCTCCTTATTTATGCAAATGTCTAAAGACAGCTTGAGTTTCTTTTCAGAAAAGGATTTTCTTTTCTATCACATTGTCAGGCTGCAAATTCTCTAAAATTTAAT
>NW_016820417.1:107392-128674 GCF_001698545.2 Rhinopithecus bieti | reverse complement strand
GGGGGGGTGGCGGGAGGGAACACCTCTTTACAGCCAATAAAAAAATGCACTTAAATACACAGATCATTTACACTATAAAGCAACCACATAAACGAATCTGCAAAGTAACAAGCTAACAACACAATAGCACAATAAGAAGATCAAATCCACACATATCAAAACTAACTTTGAATGTAAACAGACTAAAAGACTAACAGACTAACTTTGAATGTAAACAAACTTAAAAGGTGAAGAGTGGCAAGCTGTATAAAAAAGCAAGACCCAATGGCATGCTGTCTTCAAGAGACCAATCTTACACATAATGACACCCATAGGCTCAAAATAAACAGATGGATGAAAATTAACCAAGAAAATGGAAATCCAACAAAAGCAAGAATTGCAATCCTAATTTCAGGCAAAATAGACTAAACTATCAAAGATCAAAAAAGAGCATTACATAATGGTAAAGGGTTATATTAAACAAGAAGACCTAACTATCTTAAATGTATGTGCACCCAACATAGAAGCACCCAGATTCATATAGCACATCCTTAGAGATCTACAAAAAGGCATAGACTCTCACACAATAATAATGGGAAACTTGAACACTGCAATAGCAGTACTAGACAGATCATCAAAGCAGAAAATTAACAAAGATAAGCAGGACCTAAATTCAACATCGGACAAGATGTATCTAATAGACCTCTACAGAAGTCTTCACCCAAAAACCCACAGAATATACATTGTACTCATCACCACATGGCTCATACTCTAAAATTGACCAGATAATTAACCACAAAACAATCCTTAGCAAACACAAAGAAACCAAAATAATACCAAACACATTCTTGGACCATAGTGCAATAAAAATAGAAATCAAGACAAGAAAGTCACTCAAAACCATGCAATTACATAAAAATTAAATAACATGCTCCTGAATGACTTTTGAGTAAATCATGAAATTAATGAACAAATCAAGAAGTTCTTTGAAATGAATGAGAACAAAGATACAACATATGAGAATCTCTTGGACACAGCTAAAGTACTGTTAAGAGGGAAATTCATAGCACTAAACACCAACATCAAAATGTTAGAAAGATCTTAAATTAACAACCTAACATCACAACTGAAAGCATTAGAAAAGCAAGAGCAAACCAAGCCCAAAGCTAGCAGAAGATAAGAAATAGCAAAAATCACAGTTGAATTGAAGGAAATTGAGACACAAAAAACTATTCAAAAGATAACAAATCCAGGAGTTGTTTTATTGAAAAAAAATAAGATAGTTAGGCTGCCAGCTAGAAGAAGAATAGAGAAGAGAAGCTAAAGAAGCTAAAGAAGAAAAGAGAGAATATCCAAATAAACACAATTAGAAATGACAAAGGGGATGTTACCACTTTGAACCCCCACTCTTCAACAAGTGGAACCCCAAGCTCTTGCCAGCAGTGCAGCCACCCTATCACAGAAATAAAAATAACTATCAGAAACTTCTAGAAATACCTCTATGCCAAAAACATGAAAACCAGGATATGGATAAATTGTTGGACATTTAAACCTCCCAAGACTGAACCAGGAAGAATTTAAATTCCTGAACAGACGAATAACAAGCTCCAAAATTGACTCAATAATAAATAGCCTACCAACAAAAAAAGGCCCAGGACCAGATGCATTCACAGCCAAATTCTGCCAGATATATAATACAAAGGAGAGCTAGTATCATTCCTACTGAAATTATTCCAACAATCGGTAAGAAAGGACTCCTCTTGGTCTCATTCTATGAGGCCAGAATCATCGTGATACCAAAACCTGGTGGAGACACAACAACAAAAAAAAATGTCAGGCCAATATCCTTGGTAAATATCCTCATCGAAATACTGGCAAAATGAATCCAGCAGCACATCAAAAAGCTAATTGACCACAATAAAGTAGGCTTCATCCCTGGGATACAAGGTTGGTTTGATATATGCAAATTAACAAATGTGATTTATCACATAAATAGAACTAAAGACAAAAAACACATGATTATCTCAGTAGATGAAGAAAAGATTTGCAATAAAATTCAACATATCTTCATGTTAAAAACTCAATAAACCATGTACTGAAGGAACATTCCTCAAAATAGTAAGAGCTATATATGACAAACCCATAGTCAACATCACACTGAATGAACAAAAGCTAGAAGCATTTCCCTGGATAACTGACACAAGACAAGAATGCCCTCTCTCATCACTCCTATTTAACATAGTATTGGAAGTCTTGCCTAGAACAATCAGGCAAGAGGAAGAAATAAATCCCACTAAATACAAAGAGAGGAAGTCACACTATCTGTTTGCAGATAAAATAATTATATATCTAGAAAACCCCACAGTCTCACCCCAAAAGCTCTTCCAGCTGACAATCAAATTTAGCAAAATCAATGTACAAAAATCACTAGCATTCCTATACACCAACAACAGCAAAACCAGGAGCCAAATCAGGAAAGCTTTTCATTCACAATTTCCACAAAAATAATACAATACCCAGAAATACAGAAGAAGACTATTTTAGGAGCACAGCCATCATGGAACTGCATCCTGTCCTAGGGACAACAGCCTCTGTATCTCCACATCCTGGTAGCTGACACTGACATTTCCCAGTATCCACTCAGAGGATTACAGTGGTATAGAGCTGACTGGACCCAAAGGTGCTTTGAGGTTCTCAGTACCCTAGCCCACAAGGAGTGCTATGCCCCAAGGACATGACAGTGCAGCACACCAAAAAGCAGTCCCTGGTACAGCAAATCATGTGCTTTTCAGAGCCTAAGAACTCCCTGTATGGGGCTGTGGGAAGTGATTTTATTCCCAGTAGTTGTACAATCTTTGTACCTGGCTTGGCAAGTGAAGAGTGAAATTTCCTTCCATCAGTGGAGTGGTATCTGTGTGAAGACTCTCATGTAGAGAATGAGTCCCCTCCTCCTCCACCACCCAACTGCTTCTGCTGCTACCAGAGGCCAGGGTGGGTGAGCCAGAAAACTATCAGTCTGGAGCAGTGAGTTGTAATTGCAACCCTACTGGTGGCACGGGCCCTCTGTGTGGCTTCTGTGTGAAGGTAGGGTTCCTACCGCATTTGCATGGTGCAGTGGTGCTGCTGCTCCATAGAGCAAAAGAGCCTAAGAGCAGCATGTCTGGAGCTTTTGCGGGTGAACCCACACCACAGCTACAGCAAACAGCAGCTGGCACCACTCAAAGCCAAGAAGGTTGTAATATCATTGCTCCTACCATTGCCCATAGCACACCAGCTGCTCAGGGATCCAAGAACCCACTCAGCCCACAACTATTACTAACAGCATCTGAGTAAGCCATCTGGAGTCCCAAGAATTGGGCTTTTAGTAACTGCCAACATAGGTACCAGCATATATCACCCTGGGGCACAAAAACTGATACAATCAGTCCACTGCTGCCTCCACTGAGTCTTGAAGACTGGTCCACCTGGCTTCCCAATCACCAGCACAGCTTCACACAACTTCACCACAACCTCCATTAAAAACAGCACCCTAACCCTCCAGTAAATCACAAAAGACACTAACACAGTTTACAGCCAAAGAAGTCATACAGAGACTACACTACTATACACGTCCAGGATCAAAGCCAAAAATACTCTACCCAACAAACATCACAGATATATTTTCAGAAAAATGTCCTCCGCTACAAAAGTAAATTCAAAAATAGGAAGAAGCAACTCTTACATCTGATGAGCAAATACCAATGTAAGGGCGCAGAAAGCATGAAAAAGCAAGAGAATATGACACCTCTAAAGAAACACAATTATTTTCCAGTAATATATCTTAGTAAAAAAGAAATCTTTAAAATTCAAGATAAGCAATTCAAAATATTGATTTCTAAGAAGCTCAGTAAGATGCAAGAGAATTCTTAAGAAAATGAAGAAATTTTAAAAAATCAAGATAAGAATAAGAAATTTTCCAAAGAAATACGTATTTTTAAAATAACCAAATAAATATGTAACTGAATAATTTATTGAAGAAAATGCAAAAGACATTAGAAGATCTCAATAACAGACTAGATCAGACAGAGGAAAGAGGCTAAAAATTTGAAGACAGATCTTTTGAAATAACCCACTTAGTAAAAAATAAAGAAAAGAGAATGAGCAAAGCCTTTGTGATATCTGGAACAACATAAAGTGACCAAATACACGAAGTGTCATTATCTCTAAGAGTGAAGAGAAAATGAAAGGATTAGAAAATATATTTTACAAAATAATAGATGAAAATGTCCCAGGTTTAGCAAGAGATTTAGACATTTGGATATAGAAGGCTCAACATTCTCCAGGAAGATACAATGTAGAAAGGATTTCTCCATGACACATTATAATCAGACTGCCAAAACTCAAAAATAAAGAGCACATCTTAAAAACAGAAAGAAAAAAGTGCCTAATCACCTACAAAGAGAACCTCACCAGACAAACAATGGGTTTCTCAGCAGAAACCTGGGATGACATATTTAAAGTCCTTAAAGAAAAACCTGCAGCCAGAAATGCTATATGCACCAAAATTTTCTTGCATAAATGGAGAAATAAAGTCTTTCCCATACAAGAACATAATTAGGGAATTTGTTATCACTAAAACAACCATACAAGAAATGCTCAAGGGAGTCTTAAACCTGGGAACAAAAGAACAATATTTACCATCATGAAATGATGATAAAATACACATAATGATGAAATACACATAAAAGAATAAAACACACTGGTAAAGTCATCACACAAATGAGAGAGAGAAAGGTTTCAAATGGTACCACTAAAGAAATTCATCAGAACACAAAAACAAACAAAAAGAGAAAAAAAGGAACAAAGGATAAATTAAAAAATCAGTAAACAATTAAAAATATGACAGGAAAAAAAACCTCACATATCAATAATAATGGTTAACATAAGTGGATTAAATTCTTGACTTAAAAGGTATAGAATAGCTTGATGCATTAGAAAAAAAAACATGATCCAACCATATGCTGTTTACAAGAAATGCATCTTATGACTAGAGACACAAATACACTGAAAGTAAAGGAATGTAGAAAGATATTCCACACAAACAGAAAACAAAAGTAAGCAGGGGTAGTTATACTTATATCGGATAAAACAGATAGTAAGTCAAGAACAATAAACATAGAAAAAGAAGGTCATTATATAATGACAAGGGATCAATTAAGCAAAAAGATACATAACAATTATATATGCACCCAACACTAAAGTCACCCAGACTCATAAAGCACATATTACTGCATCTAATGATGAAAACAGACTGCAATATAATAATAGTGGGGGACTGCAACACCCCACTCTCAGCATTAGACAGATCAACTAGAAAATTAACAAATAAATATTGGACTTAAATTGGACTTTAGACCAAATATATCTAAAAGACATTTACAGAACATTTAATCCAACAGTTGTAGAATATACATTGTTTTTATCAGCATGTAGATCATTCTCCAGGATAGACCATATGTTATACTGCCAAACAAGTCTCAACAAATTTTAAAAGTCAGAATAACCTCAAGTATCTTCTTAGACCACAATGTGATAAAACTATAATAAATGCCAAAGGGTATTTGGAAACTATACAAATCCATAAACAACATACTTCTGAATGGCCATTGGCTAAATGAAGTAATTACAGTGCAAAACAAGAAAATGTCTCAAAACTAATGAAAATGGAAATACAACATATAAATCCTATGGGATACAGCAAAAACAGTGTTAAGAGAGAAATTTATAGCAATAAATGCCTACATGAAAAAAGTAGCAAAATTACAAATGAGCAATCTAACAATGCACCTCAAGGAGCTAGAAAAGCAAAAACAAACCAAACTTGAGATTAGTAGAAGAAAAGAAATAATGAAGATCAGAACAGAACTACACGAATTAAAGACTAAAAAATTCATTCAAATAATCAACAAAACAAAAGGTTGGTTCTCCAAAAAGATAAGCAAAATTGCTAAAGTGCTAGTTATACTAAGAAAATAAGAAAAAGTATCCAAATAAAGAAAATAAGAAATAAAAATGGAGAAATTACAACTGTTACCACAGAAATACAAAAGATTATCAAGAATCTATTATGAACAACTATATGCTGACAAACTGGAAAACTTAGAGGAAACTGATTAATTCCTGAAAACTGACAACCTACCAAGATTGAATCATGAAGAAATAGAAAACCAGATCAGACCAATAACAAGTAGTGGATTGAGTCAGTAACAAAAAATCTCCCAACAAAGAAAAGTCCAAGACTAGATGGATTTTCAGCCAAATTCTACACAAATGTATGAAGAATTGATACAAATTATCCTGAAAATATTCCAAGACATTGAAGAGGAGAGACTTCTCCCTATCTCACTCATGCTGTGAGTCTTCTAGTAACTGGTAGCAACCTGATACCAAAACGAGAGATCACACCAAAAAAAAAAAAAAAAAAAAAAAAAAAAACAAAAAAAACCTGCAGGCCAACATCTCTGATGAACATCAATGCAAAAATCCTTAACAAACTGCTAGCACATACATAAATAAATAAATATAATACATCACATCAACAGAACAAGGTATAAAGCCATAGGATCATCTCAATGGACACAGAAAAATAATTTGATAAAAGTCACAATGCCTTCATAATAAAAACTCTCAACAAACTAAGCAGATAAGAAACATATCTGAAAATAATAAAGGCTGTAAATGGCAAACCTACAGCTAACCTCATACCAAATGGGGAAAAGCTGAAAGCCTTTCCTCTAAGAACTGGAACTAGGAAGGGTTCCAAGTTTCACCACTCACATTCAATATAGTTCTGAAAGTCCTAGTCAGAGCAATCAGGAAAAAAATGCATAAAATAAAAGCAAAGAAGTAATATTGCCCTTCTTTGCTGATACTATGATTGTATCTCTAAAAAAGTTTAAAAGTTCCCATGAAAATTCAGATTTGATAAATGAATTCAGCAAAATTGCTGTATAAAAAAAAAAAAAATCAATGTATAAAAGTTAGTAGCATTTATTTATTTTTACTTTATTTTATTCTTTGAAACAGGGTCTCACTCTGTTACCCAGGTTGGAGTTCAGTGGCACAGTCATAGTTTACTGCAGTCTTAAACTCCTGGACTCAAACAATCCTCCTTCCTCAGGCTCTCAAGTGGCTGGGACTACAGGCACATGCCACCATGCCTGGCCATTAAAAAATTATATATTGTAGAGATGGGATCTTGCTTTGCTGCCCAGTCTATGTAGCATTTATGGACACCAATAACCAACTAGCTGAGAAAGAAATCAACAAGACAATCCTATTTACAAAGCTACCAAGAAAATAGCTACCTGGGAATAAACTTAACAATGAAGGTAAATTATTTCTACAAAAAAAACTACTAAAATAAATTGAAAGGACACAAACAATTATAACAGCTTTCCATGCTCATGGAGAGAAAGTATTAATATTGTTAAAATGGCCATATTATCCAAAGCAGTCTTCAGATTCAATGCAATCTCTATCAAAATACCAACATCCTTCTTTGCAGAATTAGAATAAAAGAATCTTAAAATTCATAGAGAATAAAAACAGAACCCAAATAGCCAAAGGGATTCTGAACAAAAAGAACAAAGCTGGAAACATCAGGATATCTTACTTCAAAATATATTAAAAGGCTATTGTAACTAAAACAACATGGCGTTGTATAAAAATAGACACATAGACCAACGTAACAGAAGAGAGAGCCCAGAAATAAATTCACATGTTAATGGTCAGCTGATCTTCAACAAAGCTAACAAGAATTTATATTGGGGAAAGGACACCTCCTTCAATATATGGTGCTGGGAAAATTGGATAGCCACACGTAGAAGAATAAAAACGGGCCCCTATCTCAAACCGTATTAAAAAACCAACACAAACTGAATTAAATTTTTAAATATAAGATCTGAAACGATAAGACTACTGGAAATAAACTAGGAAAAACTCTCCTGAACATTGGTCTAGGCAAATAATTTACGACTAAAACTTCAAGAACACAGATATAGACAAATGGGACTTAATTAAACCAAAAAGCTTCTGCACAGCCAAAGAAATAATCAACAGAGTAAAGAGACAATCTGTTGAATGGAAGAAATTTTTTGCAAACTCTTCATCTGACAGGGAACTATACAAGGATATCAACAGGCAATAAGCAAATCCCATTAAAAATTGGTCAAAAAACATATAAATGGCCAAGAGCTATAAGAAAAAAAAAACCTCAACATTGCTAATTATTAGAGAAATGAAAAATCAAAACCACCATGAGATACTTTCCCTCCCCAGTCAAAATGGCTATCATTAAAAAGACAAAAAAAAAAAAAAAAAAAAAAAAAAAAAAAAAAAAAAAAAAAAAAAAAAAAAAAAAAAAAAAAAAAAAACAAACAAAAAAAAAGACAAATGTTGGCAAGGAGGCAAAGAAAAGGGAACTCATAGACTATTGACAGGAATGTAAACTAGTACAGCCACTATGGATGGAGATTTCTCAAAAAACTAAAAATAGAATTACCATTCGATCCAACAATCTCACCACTGGGTATCTACCCAAAGAAGAAGAAATCAATATATCAAAATATACCTGCATCTCCATGTTTATTACAGCACCATTCATAATAACAAAGACATGGACTTAACCTAAATGTCCATCAGGGGATGAACAAATAAAGAAAATGTATACCCAATGCAATACTATTTAACTATAAAAATCATGAAATCATAACATACGCTGCAACATGAATAGAACTGGATGTCATTATCTTAAGTGAAATAAACCAGGTACAAAAAGACAAATATCATACGTTCTCGCTTTTATTTGGGAGCTAAAAAATTTGGACACATGGAGATAAAGTGAAAAGACCGATAACAGACTGGGAAGGGTGGGGAGGGGAAAGGTGGGAGGATGAGGAGAAGTAGGTTAAAGTTCACAACCATACAGTAAGAAAGAAGGAATATATTTAATGTTCGATAGCAGAGTAGGGTGACCACACTTAACAAAAATGTATTGGGCTCAGGTGATGGACACCCTAAATACCCTGACTCCATAACTACACATTATAGACATGTGACAACATTTCTGTGTATCCCATAAATTTGTACAAGTAAAAAAATAAAATCTTTCAGTTTAAAGAAAAAAAAAAAAAAAGGAAGAGTTTCATTGAATGGGTGAGATGATTAATGTTAACAGATGGGAGAAGTTTGAACCATTTCAAACTTACTTTACTTTGTTATCTTTCAGCAAGTAGAATGGCTTTCCAACTGGAAAATCTAGAACAAACATCATAAAAAATATCAGAGAACTTCCATTTAAAGTCCAATGAAATTCTGGTGACATTTAAATAAGCTTACATGTTCCCCAGAAGCTTCATCTAAAAATGTGCAGGTTTGTAACAGTGTCAGTGTAAAGAACAATTGAGGACTAATGTAAAACAAAAACAAGTTTAAATACTGGAGATAGGGACAAAAAACCTGTTTTCAAAAATGAAGGGAAAAGGAGGTTTTCAGAATCTATGGGCCAAAAATGCTGGTTTTAATTTTTAACAATAATTTCAAAGCAAATTGTTATCAAGATTTCTTTGTAAAATTTAGAAAAGAGTGAGAGTAATCAGTAGGTGCCAATGTGGGTTCACAGAGCATAATAAAACATGATAAGCTAAACTTTGTTCCTTACTAGATAGGGCTGTTAGGTTGCTATACCAGGAAAATGCTTACATGTTGTAAGTAAAGAATTTGATGAAGTCTCAGATAATAATCTTCTAGTCATATGATGAAATATAACTCAGATATTTCAAGTTAGGTAGATTAAGAACTGGTTGTACAGCCTTACCATAATGACATCAATGAATTAATTGATCAACGTCAACCTAAAGTGCTGTCTCTTGTACTGTGCCATAGGCTTTTGAGGACAAAGATGGTATGTTGCTAGTTTGGAAGACGACTCAAAGTTATGTGTAAACTACTATAATATGTGCCAGAATAATGATTCTGAATGATATAAACAGGTTGCAGCAATAGACTGAATCTAATTAGGCAAAAATTCAAGTAATACTTTTAACCAAAAAGCGGGATTTGATAAGTATAACATTAATAAGACCTGACTTGGCAGCCATTCATGCCAAAACAACAGAAAATCTGAACATGTAATTGGTCACAGAGAAGTCATCAGGGTGGGTCAAATTGTCTGTTTTTCCTCTGGTTCCAAGTCCATGGTAGGACTGTATGTCCTCAACCCCTTTGAATTTCATTGAGGACAACTGATTGGCTTTGGAAACTTGAAGAGCCAGTGCACAATTCACCACTTTCTCTTTTCAGGTCTTGTTGACTATGAAAGTAGATATGGTAATGGAGTTTCTGTCAGCCTGGATTCCTGAATTACTGTGATACCTATTGGATATTTATTGTGAGTGGGAAATAAATGTTTGTTGTATAAAGTCACCGAGATTTTGTAGTTCTTTGTTAGTACAACATAACAAAGCCCCTACTGACTGATAAATCACCCCTGCTCCAACTCCAAAATAAACTAAACTTAATTTTAATCAGGTGTCTTTATAGAGTAAGAGAATTGAAAATAATCCCACTTCGACGTGTAGCAGTGTTGAAGATTAGTCTGAAGTATTGATTTAGATTCTGGGGTGTTACAATTTCAGATGAACTTAAGCACACATAGAGTGGGTCTAGAGGAAAGGGAACCAGATTGATGATAATCTTGGAAAAAGCATATAAGAATATAAACGTACTAAAAGAACCCAAAAGGTATAGAGGACTAACCGGCAAGGGTTTGAAGAATTTGAAAAGTTAAAGGAAAAAAGATTAGACAAAGTTCGGTGTGTAGGGTCCAGAGGTCATAACAAGGGATGCTTCTGAGTTTAAAGACCTTTTAATGACTTCGATTCCCCTTGCTGGATAAAACCTAATTTGTGCAGTAGCACAAGGAACACCGACCGGCAGAGGCGCAGGGCCACTGGGTTGATTTCGGCCATTCTCAGCTTCTACTATCGTGCAGTCACAGGCTTTGGGCTTGCAGACAGAGGCAAAACTTCGTTTGAGCTACCAAAGGGTAGTGACTTTCAGGCGATGTCTTCAACCGTAGAATACCTTAGCGCCCTTCAGCGCAAGCTGTTAGGCCGCTCTGAAAGCTCACTGCTTGATTGCGCT
Source organism: Rhinopithecus bieti (assembly GCF_001698545.2). Taxonomy (NCBI): domain Eukaryota; kingdom Metazoa; phylum Chordata; class Mammalia; order Primates; family Cercopithecidae; genus Rhinopithecus; species Rhinopithecus bieti. The sequence goes on along the minus strand of NW_016820417.1, from coordinate 117,511 downwards.
GCCCGTACTCCGCTTTCTGATTTTTGCTCAAAATGGGATTTATATGCAGCGTTCTGTTGCCAAAAGAATAACCTGTGCATAGATTAAAGCTACAGAGTCGGAGTATGGATCTTTGGGTACGGAGTAATCTATATTTTAAAAGAGGGTTTCTGCAAGTGCATCGAGAACTAGATGTACCGTTATGACCCAGCCATCCCACTTACGGGTATGACACCCAAAGGCTTATAATACGGCGATAAGGACACATTCATCATGTATGGTTATTTGCGGCCACGTATGTCACAATAGCAAGAGACTTGGAGATCAACGCCGAGAATGGCCATCTGTGGACAGACTGGATTAAGAAAAGTGGCACAGGGTAGACACCATGGGAAATACTATGCAGCCAGATAAGAAAGAGAGTTGTGCGTCCGTCGTTCGTGGTGGACAGGATGCAGCTGAAACCAGCATTCTTGAGCAACTGATCAAAGGAACAGAAAAACCAACATCCGCAGTGTTCTCCAACTCATAGGGAAGCTGAACATGACATCACTGGGACTCGGGGGAAGGGGAACATCACACACTCGCTATCATGGGAGGAGAGGGATGCATTGGGTTTGAGACCGTGGATAGATAAATGATGGATGATTGCGGTGCGACGAGTTGAGTGTGCAGCACTACCAACGATGGCACAAGTATACATATGATAACGAAAAGGACCTGCACGTTGATGCACATGTACCCTAAGAACTTAAAGTATAATTGAAAAAAAAAAAAGAGGAGTTCCATGGCGCTTTGCAGGACATGGAGAGCGGAACGGCATCAGCCGCAGCAAAACTAACACAGAACCAGAAAACCAAACACAAACACTGCATGTTCTCACTAATAAGTGAAAGTTGAACATTAAGAACACATGGACACAGGGAGGGGAACATCACACACAGGGGCCTGTCAAGGAGTGGGAGGCTAGGCGTTGGATAGCATTAGGAGAAATACCTAATTTAGATGACAGGTTGATGGGTGCAGCCAGTCACCATGGCACATGTATACCTATGTAACAAACCTGCACATTCTGCACATGTGTCCCAGAACTTAAACTATAATAAATAAAAAAAAAAAAAATGGGGACTTACTCACAGGAACAGGGTAAAAGCAAGTAGGAGCTGTAGGGGGCAGCTTAATGTATGGCAAATAGAGTGGGGTTAATTTTGTTTCACAGGTTCCCTGTGAATTGGCCAAGTAGGCTCTGGGGTATAGGGGTTGTCTCTAGTTTTCTGATACCTGGTCCCAGGGCAATTAGGGTAGGTGTAGAGTGGCCTAGAGGAGTGTGAAAGCTCCATAAGGAAAGTAATTGGGGTGTGGCCTTAATCAGCTGCTCAAGAAGGGAACTGACTAGCCTTGACCTCAAACTGGGTCAAGACAGCATTTCAAAAAACAAAACAAAACTATATTACAACATATGCCACATCTGTAGAGCAAAAATTGTGTAAACAAAAACAAAGGAGAAAGTTCAAAAGTCACAGTAAAATAAGGATTAATAAAATAGACTGGATCATAGGTGAAAAATACAATATCCCCATTCCAGGAATCTTTCACTATTCCATGAAGCAAAGGTGGGGCTGGGATCCTGTAAAAATCTCCAGGGGCTGGGATTCTTGAGGCTACACATATTTCCTAACAGTCCAGATTATCTGATATGTGTTCTATGCATCCATGTCCTACAGCTCCCTCCCCAGCCTTGAGAACTTCCTTAAGAATCACTACGGTGTGAAAACTGTAAGAGAATGTCTTGTGCATGTGAATAGCTCAGATGCAAAAATATTGAAAACAATTATATTGTAGCAGGCTGTCCTTACACAACTATTTTTAGCCTGATAGAGGATGGTTTGACAAGGACACAAGTTAAAATTGAAAACAAAATGAGCTGGTGGGTTTCTAGCATAACTCCCACCCATACTCCTGTACTCATTAGCAACTCCATACAAGAGCAAAGAAGAACATGACCATGTCTATATTTCAATTGCTTTCCCTTTTCTTTACATATCTGGGAAGTGTTAGCTTATGGGACCTGCCAAAATTTATTGACACATAGGCCTGAGTCATTACACTAAAAGAAGAAAGACTTGTAAACATGTAAACCTCTATAAAACACGCTGCTTAACAGATCAAATAAATTACAAATGACACAAACAAATGAAAAAAGCATTCCATGCTCATGGATAGGAAGAAACAATATTGTTAAAATGGCCTTATGTCCCAAAGCAGATTCCATGCTATTTCTACCAAATTACAAATGACATTCTTCATGGAACTAGAAAAAACTATTATAAAATTCATATTGAACCAAACAAAGCCCAAATAGCCAAAGCAATCCTAAGCAAAAAGAACAAAGTTAGAAGCATCACATTACGCAATTTCAAACTATACTACAATGCTATATTAAGCAAAACAGCATGGTGCTGGTACAGAAACAGACACATAAACCAATGGAACAGAATAGAGAGCCTAGAAATGAAGCCACACACCTACAACAATCTCATCTTCAACAGAGTCAACAAAAACAAGCAATGGGGAAAGACTATTCAATAAATGATGCTGCAATAACTACCTAGCCATATACAGAAGAGTGAATCTGGACTCCTTCCTTACACCATATATAAAAATCAACTCAAAATGTATTAAAGACTTAAATGTAAACTTACATATAAACCATAAAATGATATAGCATACTTATAAAACTATACAACCCTGGAAAATAACCTAGGAAATATCATTCTGGACATAGCACCTGGCAAATATTTCACGTTGAAGATGCCAAAAGCAATTGCAAAAATAACAACAAAAGTTAACAAATGGGACCTAATTAAACTAAAGAGCTGTTGCACAGCAAAAGAAGCTATCAACAAAGTGAACAAACAACCTACAGAATGGGATAAAATATTTGCAAACTATGTATCCAGCAAAGGTCTAATATCCAGCATCTATAAGGAACTTAAACTAACCAGCAAAAAACAAACAACCTCATTAAAACAGGCAAAGGACATGAACAGATATTTATCAAAAGAAGACATACAGGTAGCCAACAAGCATACAAAAAAAGCTAAATATCACTAATCATTAGAGAAATGCAAATCAAAACCATGAGTTACCATCTCAAACCAGTCAGAATGGCTATTACTAAGGTAAAAATAAATCAGATGCTGGTGAGGTTGCAGAGAAAACGGAATACTTATACACTGCTGGTAAGAATGTAAATGAGTTCAGCCATTGTGGAAAGCAGTGTGGCAATTTTCCAAAGAACTAAAAATAGAACTACCGTTCAACCCAGCAATCCCATTATTGGGTATATAACAAAAGGAATGTGAATTGTTCTACCTTAAAGACCCATGCGTGCAAATGTTCATTGTTTCACTACTCACATTAGTAAAGACAGAATAAACCTAAATTCCCATCAACAGTAAACTGGATAAAGAAAATGTAGTACACATATATCATGGAATACTATGCAGTCATAAAAGAGAAAGAGCGCATGGCTTCTGCAGTGACATGAATAGAGCTGGAGTCAATTATCCTAAGCAAGCTAACACAAGAACAGAAAACCAAATACCACGTGTTCTCATTTATAAGTGAGAGCTAAACTTTGAGTACACACAAAGATGGGAGCAACAGACATCAGGGCCTATTTGAAAGGATAGAGTGGGAGGAGGGAAAGGATCTAAAACTACCTATTGGGTACTGTGATTATTGCCTGGGTGACAAAAGAATCTGTACATCAAACCTCAATGATGCACAATTTACCTAAAGATATGAAAAAACCTGCACATGTACCCCTGAACCTAAAAAGCTAAACACTAAACACACACACACACACACACACACACACACACACACACACACACACAGTATTTATCACTTATTTCATTTATTTTAAAGTGCAATCTTCACATCACAGACATTCTTATGTGTCACATGAGGGGTGGGGTGGATATTCATTGTAAATAGAGAAAATAACATTTTCAAAAGTTCTACTAAACAATTTAAAATACTTTGGAGCACTCATTTGCAGAAAAAGTCTAATATTTACGTAGGAGGGAGCCATTGTCTCCATTACTACAATGAACATAAGGTGATTAAGGAGTATTGAGGAATCCAAAGAAAATGCACCATTATGGTTTGAAATAGTGGTACTAAGCAGATGTGATAATGAATCTTGACGAAGACTGCAGTGCTCCAAAGGAGATGGTGGTGCCAGTAGAAATGACTCCTCTCTGAACACACAAAAAAGCGGTAATGTATATCACTGGGAGTTGGAGGAGTCAAAACATAGAGAACATGGAAGGGTAATCAACCATTGACAAGGCTTATTTATCAACATATATGAAATTAAATTGGGAAATTCAAAAAAAAAAAAATAGGGAATTTTACAAGGGGTCTGGAAGTCCTGCATTAACAGGTCCATAGTAAAAGCCAACAAAATATATTAGGAAAAAGCAGAAAAAAATCCACACTTTGGTACTGAAAATTAGCTGAATACTCTGTATTACTTGTTTTGATTTTTGTTTTTTGTTTTTAGAGACTGAGTCTTGCTCTGCCACCCAGGTTGGAGTGCAGTGGCGCGATCTCAGCTCACTGCAACCTTAGCCTCCCAGGTTCAAGCGATTCTCCTGCCTCAGCCTCCTGAGTTGCTGGGATTACAGGCACATGCCACCATGCCCAGCTAATTTTGTATTTTAGTAGAGATGGGGTTTCACCATGTTGGCCAGGCTGGTCTCAAACTCCTGACCTCGTGATCCGTCCACCTCAGCCTCCCAAAATGCTGGGATTATAGGCCTGAGCCACCATGCCCGGCCCTCTGTACTACTTTTAACTTGGAACTTAAAATTTAAGGTTCCCAGTCTTAGGCTGCGATGAGAGGTCAAAACAAAAAATTCCTTGACGAACTTTTTCCATTTCTGTATGCACACACAAATCATACTGCTTATTTCTAAAAAGAGTATTTTCTCTACCATGACAAAACACGAAACATTCTGATTTGAAAAATCTCACAAAGGTTACTAATCTCATGATGCATCCTACAAGCCAGCTATAATGCAGGTCCTGGAGGGAGTGGAGCAGTTTTCTACGTTCAATTCAGTTTGATTTTATTTGGATTATGAATTTTTAGGAGAGGTGTTTTATCCCGTTAATTATTAAACTGTGTATTATCACAATAGGAAAATAAATCAGATGTTTTCACGTGAATTAATAACCTTTTCATGCCTTGAAGAAGCAATTTTCTGTTTGATTGGATTGGTCAATGTACCAAAAATCCTGTGTTTTAAATGGTACATAATCCCAGGAAATTTCAGATTGATTTTTGCTCCCTTTCACCGACCAATCTGGCTAAGGAGTGTGACAAAATATGATTAAAGAAACCCTTCAATGCCATCATTCTGCTGGATTTGTTTTTTAAGTTGAAGCTTTAAAGTAATTAAACAGTACTTGATGAATTGGAAATCTCTTTCCAGTAATTCAGAGAATGGTTTTCCTTCTTCATGTTTGCAAGGCTTTTAACATTGTCTTTGCATACCATACTAATTGCCAATTAAGGGCTCTCTCTATATATACACACTTCTTCTCTCTCTCGAGTCCACTTTTAATATGTTATAAAAACATACTGTTTGTTTCTAACCATGGGTACTCCTTTGCCCCCTAGAATTTCTATTCTCTCCAAATAATTATTAAATATTAACAAAGGAGCAGGTTTGTGGGAAGATCGTATTTATATTAAAAAATTAGAGTTTTTGATGCTTAGTTTGTGGAACAGTTTGTAGAAATATAAAAAGGAAACACCAGACAGGCCTCTCCAACGTGTTATGCCGATCCCACACAGCATTAATCCTGGTTATCATTCTATTTGGCTTGCTAAGTAGCTCTACAAGCCTGCGGGTGGAAAAGAAGGAACTTTGGGAGGAAAGCTGGAAAAATTTAGGTCCATGTTGTTCTTCAAGATTAATCTTGGAAAAATACTCAGTTTTAAACTGTACGCAAAGGCAACAGTGATTTGGGTTTCTTGGGCTTACTGGTGTGTTTGATTTGATTATTTTTTTTCCGTTTGGTAACTCATTCAACAAACGTTCAGTATTTCTATTTCCTTATTCAGGTAGGAAACTTCAGTGTTGAAGACAACCAGAGCACGGAAGATTTGACCAAAGAAAATCCCAGACCAAGTTGCTTTATATTAGAGGGAAGAAACCACTGAACGTGTACCAGGAAGAACTCGATTTTTGATTTCCACTTTTGCTATAAAGTTGCCCTGTTCTGCTGCTTCCTCATCTGCAATTATGGACAAACAATTATTCGGTAATAATCGGCTATTGTCCTTTGTGAGATTTACGAACGTTGAGTTTTTGAAACGTCTAAAAACATACGAAGTGTTGCTCTTAAACGATAAGAGAAGAAAAGAGGATAGGTCTTAATGTTCATCCTCACTCTCAGATCAAATTAAAGCATAAGGGTCCAAATTGAAAGCATGTTTATAAATTATAGATGAAATCATTAGAAAAGTTGGTCTAGTTCGGAACAGTTCACACACACACACACCACACACACACACCACACACAGGCATTTAATCTTATTTTTCTAGGAATGTTGCCTCTCAATTCTATGTTAACTAGGGGCATTGGATCAACAAGATTTACACATGAAGAAAAGGACACCATTGCTTAGTGTACTTTTATATATTTTTGGGGACCTATGTCCAAGGACTTCTGTATTTTCTAGCCTGTGGACTATAATTATTGATTATTATTAAAAATACTCTAGTAAATTAGTTTTTTTCTAGAATCCTTTAGTTTTTACTTTTAATATTTAAAACCTTATGTTTAAAACAAAAGTTGCACACATAGATAATCAAACCAATCATCCCTAGACACAGGAAACTCCTTTTCATAATGCTCAACATTTTCTCTTTGATATTATTTTTTGATATGTCCAATGTAATCCTCACTGACATTGTTTAAACAGTATGCTTGCTGTTCATAAAGTATATACACATGGCTCAGCTCAAAGTTTCAGACAATATCATAAGTGACAGCAAGAGAATAGGCTCTGGAGACACACATTTAAGTTTCTCATTCTAATGCCATTGTATATTAACCGTCTAATCTTCAGCAAGTTATTTAACCTCTCAGAATCTCACTTTGAGTGGTAACAATTTCTACTTCACAGGACTTAGGAGAATCTTAAAACACAAATACACTCACTTTCCACTGAAGGGTTTGGCACCTAGTTGGGTAAGTGATAAATGTTACTATTATATTAGTAACTATAGATTGGATTAAACAATAAGCAGTTTCAATTACTTGACGAATATCATTGGCAAATAACTATGCTTTTGGATTTAAAATCCGTAGTCTATTGCTTGTATGCCTTCATGTGTGTCTCTTTGCAAGTTCTTTGAGGATTGGTTTTTCACCCTTACAGTTTGATTCAGCAGAAAATTCTTGACTACTATATTAAGTGCTAGTCACATTATTGAGTGCAGAGGACTCAAAGATGAATAAAGCAGGGTCCTTGCACTGGAGGAAACCTTGAGGATTCAGAAGTGAAGGCACTCATTTTACCTATCTTTGTACCGAGGAAAAGAGAAAAATATTGATGATTATCACTAGAATTATGTGTTTATATTTTGATAAATATCATCTAATACTGTTCTTTGTTTGTTAAAGTGTAAAAAATGAAAAAAAAATTCACTTTTTTCCCAGCACTTTGGGAGGCCAAGGCGGGCGATCACGAGGTCAGGAGATCGAGACCATCCTGGCTAACACGGTGAAACCCCGTCTCTACAAAAAAAAATACAAAAAAATTAGCCGGGCATGGTGGCGGGCACCTGTAGTCCAGCTACTCGGGAGGCTGAGGCAGGAGAATGGCGTGAACCTGGGAGGTAGAGCTTGCAGTGAGCTGAGATTGTGCCACTGCCACTGCACCACTCCAGCCTAGGCGACAGAGCGAGACTCCCTCTCAAAAAAAAAAAAAACAAAAAAAATGCAGAATTTCTGTGACCTTGGAAACATTACTTAACCTGTCCATGCCTCAATTTTCCCATTTGTTTGATGATGATAGTATCTGAGTCAGAGGAATATTGCGAGTTTTAAAAAGTTAATAATACATGCAACATGCTTTGACTTATGCTTGACACGTAGGAAGTGTTGATTGGATTTATTAGCACCCTTTTTGGCAGTTAATTGAAAATCCTGTCAGGGTTTCCGATAATTTTTTTTAAAATCAGTTTTAATTATTCAATTACTAGGAAGAAATTGAGTACTCACCCTGTGATCAGAACTATACTGGTTCCTGAGAAAGAGAAAGGTGTAAAAATCTGGGGAATAGAATGAGCATAACTGGCATTCATATATTAGTGATTCTGCTGTAGACTAATTTCTGAAAGCGAGGAACAAAAATATGGTTCACATTTTAGAAACTATTCTAATATAGTAGCTTTGAAAATGTTCTTTTACTACTATTATTTAACTTTAGGGATGTCACATCACAGCATAGTTTTGTTCCTTGTTTTCTCTCTCTCTCCAATATAGGCAGAGTTTTGGAAGATTTCCAGTCTGTTGAGTTCAGTGTCTTCACGAGTCGCTTCCATTGAATATCTGTAGCTATGTATTACTTGCAAAAGTCTTCAAAGAGCATTTTTTATAGTTATATTAATGTGGGTGACTTTCTCTAACTCTTCTGACTTTATATATGAGGGCATTTACTTAAATATGCAGTATAGACAAGTTAAGTGTTAGAATTTTCTGTACCACATGTACCAATTTTTGTAACATTTTCTTTTCTTTACATTTGGAAGACATAGTTGTTTTTGCTTCATTTCCCAATTTGAGGATTTTCCTCCCATCTTCTCCAAAGCAGTTACCTTACCATGATTCTCATCCAAAAATTCTAATAAGAATCTGATATGTACACATATTTTGACCATGATCAACCTCTTAAAACTGTTTCATACTTATACCTGTTGTTTTCTGAAGAAATTGATCTGTCTTTCAATTTAGGTGTTCATATTTTCCTTTGGGTCTTTCAAGGCATATGCAAGAATATTTCTTGTTTTTAATTTTTGCTTCATAAGGTTACCAAATGAATCTGTCAAATATCATGACCTGCCCTTAAATTTTCGTGTAGGAAAAGGATGATTTTAGCTGGAATGCAAATTGAAATTTGTTCCAAAGATGAAGTGGGCCAATAGGATTCAATGAAAGCATAACCTGGTGTATTCTCGTACTGCATATGAAACAAGAAGCACTTGCCTTGCTTGTGACAAGGAATGATATGACATTGTGAGGTTGTGGAGAGAAATGACTAGCTCTTTCTCTTGCTTTTTGAACAAAGTAAGTTAATGGTCTACTGAAAAAAAGATTAAAAGTCTGCTTTTAATCTACATTTAGACAGAAATATCTGACCTGGATACATCAAACTCTCATCTAAAAGTACCTAATAATAATATTTTCTTATTTTCTGTGTTATTTTGTCAGTACCATTTCCAGTGAGCAACATTCACTTCTAGAATATTTGAAATCTTAGGTACTAGGAATGGGGAAGTGTGACACAATTACTTCCCCATGGGAGCCTTGCTCAGAGCTCATTTGAGCTGTGACCTGCTTAAGCTGCCAGGAAGTGCTAGTATTTTTGTTGTATCTTTTAAATGGAGATCCAGAGTGAAGGACAACGCATCAGAATTAGACCTTTTTACACTACAGCAAATGAAAAATATAAAGAAGTATATTTTCCTTCATGGAAAAGTGTTTTACAACTTTTGCCCTTTATCAGATCTTCTCAATGGAGAAATCTTATCTGTGAAATTACTTTTTTTTCAGTAAAAATTGTTCTATGCAAATTGTGCATCTTGAATCCTAGAATTTGGCTAGCAGCAGCCAGATTTAAAGTCTGTGAATATCTCAAGCCCAGTATAAAATCCTCTGAAGATATGGGAGTTGATGTGAGTTCATGGGTGAATAAAGTAGTGACTATAGAAATATTTTGGGTACATTTGTAAATGAAATGTTTTATATGGAGCCAGGAACAGACTTTTAAATAGTGTTCTGATGTTTAAAAAGAAAAGAAAAGAAAAGAAATAGGGGTGGGGTAGAAAAAGG
>NW_016820417.1:98346-107261 GCF_001698545.2 Rhinopithecus bieti | reverse complement strand
GTGGGGTAGAAAAGGAATACCTGTTCTTGTTTGGGATAGTCTTTCAATTGCTAGATTCCCTTTAACTTCCATAACACTGCAATGGACAAAGAATGGCCTAGGCATAACATCAGAAATAAACATGGGTCACTTTTGTTGTTGTTGTTGTTGTTGTTGTTGTTGTTGTTGTTGTTTGAAATGGAGTCTTACTCTGTTGTCCAAGCTGGCGTGGAGTTGTGTGATCTTGGCTCACTGCAACCTCTGCCTCCCGGGTTCAAGTGATTTTCCTGCCTCAGCCTCCCGAGTAGCTGCAATTACAGGTATGCACCACCATGGCCAGCTAACCTTTCTTTTTGTATTTTTAGTAGAGACAGGGTTTCACCATGTTGGACAGGCTAGTTTTGAACTCCTGACTTCAAGTGGTCTGCCTGCCTTGACCTCCCAAAGTGCTGGGATTACAGGCATGAGTCACTGAACCCAGCCACATGGCTCACTTATAACAAAAAAAGGTTGTGTTTTCAAGACTTAAATTTCTGAATGTGTTCTTGTTCTTTGGTCTTTTGCTGTTTCTCCTGTGAGAAGCATAGTCTCCCCCTGCATTCCCAATGCTTTCTCTCCACCTAACTAATATCTTATAAAAATTCCCAATTTAAACATCACGTTCTCCAGGAAGCATTCCATGGCACTTCACCTTAAGCTTATGTGGGATTTTTATTTTATTTTATTTTTTTGTGGCTTCCATGGTGACTTTGATTCTTCTAATGTAGCACACATCACATTAATTACTTATTTGCTTATCTTCTCCCCTAATTGTAAGCTCCCTCCACTATAAAAATAATAACTACTATTTTTAAGTATATACTATGTGCAAGATACTTTTCTAAAGACTTTATATATTTTATATTTACTCCTCATAGCAATGATAACTTATTAAGCCAATTTACAGATGAGCAAAGTAAGTCACATAGATGTATAAGTATCCTGCCCAACATTACACAGCCAATGAGTTACAGAGACAGAATTTGAATCTAACTTCAGAATGTAGACCCTTAGCCATTACTACTTACTATTTCCTTAATGACAAAGGCCATGTCTTCTGGCTTTACTCTTCTATTCTGAGACTAAAACAGTGGCTAGTAGATAGAAGGTACATAATAACATACCTGTGGAATAAATAAGTGTATCATGAATTAAAGCATATATTGTCATGCAGACAGCATAATACTGTTGCACAGTAGCAGGAATATAACTGGGTCTTGATCAGAACCCTTCTGAAATTAAAATGAATGCATCTAATTATCAGATTAGCCTTTTGTTCCTACTCAACTCACATCTACAAATGAACATGGTCTGTGCATTAAACTCTTCATCTCTTGTTTTTCCCGTGTAATGAATGTATATAGGGCATGAAGAGAAACAATGCATACACTGTAGATATACATAGAGAGAAAGTATGAGTTAGAATGCTCAGCTTTAGTTAGGGCTGGGTCAGACAAGAGGACCAGATTGACAGTGCCCCAGCTGATATGTGCTTTGACTAATGAGTACTTTAATTCACATAAGATTTGTACATCCAAAAGCAAATGAATATACTACTTCTACCTTATGTTTCCCCAACAATTTGCAATTTCATCTAAAACAAACCTATTTTAGGCAGACCTGGTTAACGGGTATGCATACATACACATACATTTGTCTAAAATAATATACTATACTTGTGAACATAATTCTTGTAAAATGTCAAAAGTTAAATATTGAGTTTGACATTTGCCATAAGTTTGAAAAAAAAAAAAAAAGAAAACATCGCTTTCTAAATCCTGGTTAAATTGGTTCTACATGAGGTACTGTCAGTTCCAGTATATGTAGCATTGCGTAGAATCTTAGAGCCCGATGGTGCCCTAGAGAGAAAGATTATCTAGTGGAATACGTTACTGAGTGACATACAGCAGAGGGATCAGAGGATCCCTTGCGTTTTCTTCACTCAAAATTGCCTAATGTACTTTAAGTAAAGCCATCAGTAATGTTGATATGTCAGCATAATATAATTTATGATCTTATGAGCTATTGCCCTGAAATCATTAAGCGGTCTAATAAAAAACAGTAGAAATGATCAGGCAGTATAACTTACAAAAGCCCTAAGACTTCTGTGACCTTATGAATACAAGTACTGGACGAAAAGAATTTCCTTCAGGGAGGTCCTTGAAACAGTATCCAATTACTCACAAATCTCAACTGAGATTGACATTCATGTTAAGAAAACAACAGAAGTAAGTAATTTCTCATATTAGAAATTGTTTTATGGAGGCTCATGATTATGTTTTCTAGCTTCTCTGCTAGACCTTCTTACTCAATGAGCTTGCTGTGCTTTAAAATTGGCTATCCTTTGAAAGCCCATACAGATGAGTCATGATGTAGTAAATAGTCATATTATTAGAACATAAAAGTGTGTTTTTACTCTAGACATTATAAAGTATATAACTGTAAAATTGTTATTAAACTAACTTTTGTAAACTGCAGATTAACATACCCACTAAAGCAAGAAGCATATGTTGCGGGGAGGGAGGGTGCCTATCAAGTAGCAGTGATGTACAGGTTGTTCCAAGAATGGCTACAAAACACTTCATTGTTTTTATATACCAGTCCATTCCTTATATCTACAAACTTATGTCCACCCTCCAAAAAGAGTTGCCCAACTGACTAAGGTAACAGTTTGGACCATTTCCTTTCGTGCCGTTTTGGTCTCATAATTTTAGTGGGTTTTAGAAATGAAATAAACAGGTGGTTTTCTTCTTTATAAACAAGGAGTGTGCCAGACCCCCCCACTATGCATTTAAGTATTACATTAAAAATGTTTAAAACAGAGAGAAAAAATAATGACTCTGAGATATATGCATATGAAAAGCTTACTGCCACTTGGCTGTGTCCATGATATGTCATTTGGGAGAGAGTTTATTCTTCTTGATTTTGCAGGATAATAAAAAAGTAGTTTTGTGTGTGATGTTATGATTATAAACCCTATTAAATTGAGAGTTATAGGTTTGTGCCCTTTGTCCTCTATCGGGGGAACCCGCCCCTCCGTTCAGGGTCCCTGACTTCCCGCAACAGTCCTCTAAAGAGCATTGAAATCATTCAAAAATACAGTTTTATTAAATTCTATCCTTCATTGTAGGTATTTAAAATCTACATATTTTAACTTTTGTGCATTACACAAGTTACATACATGTACTAGCTACATATTTTGAATTTAATATGATCTATTGCTAAATAGTAATATCAACACCAAAATGATAGAGACCAAAGAGTAAATGTTTCTTTTCCATTCAATAACAAATGGAAAGCTAAAAAGATCACCCCATTTTAGTAGCTTGGCACTATCTATGGTTTGAACATGTCTCCCACAATTCGCGTGTTGGAAACTTAATTCCCAATGCAACACTTTTGAAAGGTGGGATCTTTAAGAGGCTATTTAGGAGGCAGAGCCCTCATGAATGGATTAATGTTACTATTACAGGAGTGCGTTCATTACAGCAAGAGCCAGTCTGTAGAGGCAGAGCAAGACGGCAGACTAGGAAACTCCACTGCTTGTCCACACTGCAAGGACAGCAAGTTAGCAACTATCTACACAGAAAATCACCTTCATAAGAACCAAAATCAGGTGAGCACTCATAGTTTAATACCTGGTTTTAACTTCACATTGCTGAAAGAGCCACTGAAGAGATAAAAATATATATATGTCCGGAATCACTGAGGTCACGCTGCTGCCGCACCACCAGCAATTGTGGTATGGTGCAGAGTGTGTCTCTGGGCATTGGGGGAAGGAGAACATAGCATTTGGGAGGCATTTAATTCAGTGCTGCTCCGTTAGAGCAGAAAGAAAAACCAGACCAAACTCAGCTGACAACCAACCAAAGAGGGAACATTTAAACTAGCCTTGGACAAAGGGGAATCACTGATTTCACATGTGAAGTTTAGTGCCCACAAACCTTGCCATAGAGGGCCAAAGTGCTCTTGGTTTCTAAATAAACTTGAAAGGCAGTCTATGCCATAAGGACTGTAACACTTAGGCACGTCCTAGGGCTGAACTGGATCCAGACACAGTGGACTGGGGAGTGGCATGTGATATACTAAAACACCCATTGTGCAAGCCAAGAGAATGCTGGCATCACCCCTCCCCTAACCCCAGGCTGCACAGCTTGTGGCTTCAAAAGAGACCCCTTCCTTCCACTTGAGGAGAGGAGAGTGAAGAATGAGGAATGAATCTTAAACACCAGCTCAACCACAGCAGGTTAGGGCACGGGTCAGAGTAACACTGCCCTCATTCCAGACCCTAGTTTCCAAACATTTCCAGACACACCCTGGGGCAGAAAGGAACCCACTGCCTTGAAAGAAAGGACTCAGTCCTTCCAGCATTCATCATCTGCTAACCACAGAGCCCTTGGGCCCTGAATAGCCAGCAGTGATACCTAGGTGCGACATCAAGGCTTTGGTGATCTTCTCAGATTTTGCTGGCTTCAGGTACCAACACTGTCACCATGGGGTAGACCACCAAGCTGGGACTTAGGGTCTCTGATTCCAGGACTTGACTATTGGTGGTTCTATAGTTTGGCTCTGTGTCCCCATCCAAGTCTCACATTGAATTGTAATCTCCAATGTTGGGGGAGAGACCTGGTGGGAGGTGATTGGATGATGAGGGTGGATTTCCCCCTTGTTGTTCTCATGATAATGAGTGAGTTATCAGGAGATATGATGGTTTAAAAGTGTGTGTCACTTCCCCCTTTGCTCTCTCCATCCTGCTCTGCCATGGTAAGATGTGCTTGTTTCCGCTTCACATTCCACCATGATTGTAAGTTTTTTGAGGCCTCCCAGACATGCTTCCTGTACAGCGTAGGGAACTGTGCATCCATTAAACCTGATTTCTTCATAAATTACTCAGTCTCAGGTAGTTCTTTATAGCACTGTGAGAACGGACTAATACAGATGGTATTTCTGGACCTTCTCTGGTCCAAAGGGAAACCTGCTGCCCTGAAGGGTACGTATCAGATCAGGTAACATTTACCACAAGTTACTTAAGATTTAGGAGCTTAAGAAAAAATTTGTGGTAGTCTGGCAGTACTCCTTATGGCCGGGGTGGCAGTGGCTATGAGGTGAGGCTTCTCTGCCTTTGGAAGGAAGCCGGAAGAGAGAGAAAGACTGCATCTTGTAGTTTGAGTACCAGACTATCTGTGATACAATGGAATACCAGGCAGACTTCTGAGGTTTTTAACTCTAGGCTCCCAAAAGCCACTACTGACATTTTAAAGTGATGATGGAAAAAAACTTTTACCATAGAATAGTATATCCAGCAAAAATATCATTCAAACATCAAGAAAATAATAAAGACTGTCCCAGATAAACAAAAGCTGAGGAATTTTATCAATATCAGTATCAGATACATCCTGTAAGAAATGCGAAGGGAGTACTTCTATTAGAAAAAAAAGACATTAATGAGCAATAAATAATCACATAAAGCTACAAAACCTAATGGTAATAGTAAGTACACAGAAAAATGCAGAATATTATAATGCTGTAACTGTGGTGTGTAAACTAGTCTTATCCTAAAGACTAAAGGATGAACTAAACAATAATAATAACTACAACAACTTTTCAAGACATTGTCAGTAAAAGATATAAATAGAAACAACAAAAAATTAAAAAGGTGGGAAACAAAGTTAAGGCGAGTACTTATTAGTTTTCTTTTTGCTTGTTTGTTTGTTTTTGCAAATAGTGTTGTTATTGGGTTAAAATAATGAGTTGTAAGATAGAATTTTCAAGCCTCATGGTAATGTTAAACGTAAAAACATACGATAGATACGCAAAAGAATAAGCAAGAAATAAAATCATATTACCATAGAAAATCATCATAAATAGTGGAAGACAGAAAGGAAAGAAAGAAGAGAAAACAAAAACACAACCACAAAACAAATAACAAAATAACAGGAGTAAATCCTTACTTAACAATAATAACATTGAATGTAAACAGAGTATACTCACCAATCGAAAGACAAATACTGACTAAATAAATGAAAAAACAAGGCTATTAATCTATGGCCTACAAGAAATACACTGCACCTATAAAGACCCACATAGACTAAGTATAAAGGGATGGAAAAAGATATTTCATGCCAATGGAAACCAAAAAAAGCAGGAGTTGTTATACTATCAGACAAAATGAATTCCAGGAAAAAAAAAAAAACCTATTGAAAGAGACAATAAAGGTCACTATATAATTATAAGGGGATCAATTCAGCAAAAGAATATAGTAATTTTAAATGTATATGCATCCAACACTGGCCACACATAAAATTAAATACCCAGGAATTAACCAAAGAAGTGTAAGATATCTATAATGAAAACTTTAGAACACTGATGAAAGAAATTGAAAATGACACCAGAAATTGAAAAAAATATTTTATATTCATGGATTGAATGAATATTGTTAAAATGTTTGTATACCCAAAGCAATCTAATACTCAATGCAATTCCTATTAAAATACCAATGAAATTCGTCACTGAAATAGAAAAAAAAAATCATAAAATTTATATGCAACCACAAAAGACCCAAAAGAGAAAAAGTTATCCTAAACAAAAAGAACAAAACTGAAGGAATCACATTACCTGACTTCAAATTATACTACTGAGCTATAGTAACCAAAACAGAATGGTATTGGCATAAAAACAGACACACAGACCAATAAAGCAGAATAGAAAACCCCCTCAAAAAAAAATCCACACACCTGCAGTGAACTCATTTTCAATAAAGGTGTCAAGAACATACCCTGGGGATGTGTTCAGAGGCTGACTTTTCCCTCTCTCACTCTTTGGTAACTCACAGTTTTTCAGCTGTCTCACAGCATTTGCAGTGGCAAGCCACTTCTTTCAAAGGGTCTGGGAATTCTTTTGTTTTTTCTGGTATGTTCCTGCAGTTGGTTCTTGGAGCAAAAGTTCACAATGTAAGTCTCCAGATGCTGTTCTGTTCATCTAAGTGGGAGCTTAAGCGGGTCTCCTATTCACCATTTCCCCCTAATTATCTGTATTCAAATAAGGTTTTATAATATCCCCAGAAGATCACACTAGCTCTCCAGCAATGCATCCAAACCAAGAAAAAATCTCTGAAGTGCCAGAAAAAGAATTCAGAGGGTGGCTTATTAAGCTATGCAAGGAGGCAAACGAGAAAGGTGAAAACAACTTAAATACATTTTTTAAAATTCAGGATATGAATGAAAAAGTCTCCAGAGAAATAGATATTATAAAGAAAAGACAATCACAACTTCTGGAAATGGAAGCCATACTTAGAGAAATGCAAAATGCACAATAGCAAGTTTCAACAATAGAACTGAACAAGTAGAAGAAAGAACTTCAGAGCTCGAAGACAAGCCTTTTGAATTAACCTAATCTGATAAAGACAAAGAAAAAAATAATTTAAAAACATGAACAAAGCTTCCAGGAAATTTGGGATTATGTTAAATGGCCAAACATAAGAATAATTAGTATTCCTGAGAAAGGAAGTAAATCCAAAAGTTTGGAAAACTTACTTGAGAAAATAAGAAAAACTTCCCTGGTCTTACTAGAGATCTAAACATCCAGATGGAAGAAGCTTAAAGAACACTCAGGAAATTCAACACAGAAAGATCATCATATGCTGTAATAAGCATTATATATAATGCCAATTTTGTCCTAGATCATAAGAATTTTAATACTTAAGCTATTTTTAGTAGATACAATTCAACTCTAATGTGCTAATTGCTTAGAGTAAATGGCAAGTGGACACACAAAAAATAGGTTTAATGAACTCTGAAAGAGGTAATTGAAAGCAAGGAAGACAGAAGCAATGCAGAAACACATTCTAAGCAATAAGATATAACTATACCTGGTTGAGACTTCACTTTAACTAACAGAAAAGCTGTTCTGTAGCTCTGAGATGGTTCTTTTTGAGCAAAGCTCGATTATGCATTCAAGAAAAAGAGTTAATATTGCCGTGGTCTTTGTAATAGTTGATAGAGTAGTTAGTTAAGCATACTCAGTATGAATTCTGCCAAGCACAGAATGTAGAATTAAATTGTGTTGTGAAAATTGTTAAGTATTTTTTTATCATCTTTCTAGGCATAATGAGTGTACATTGGTGACAGGAATCCTGTCAATAGTTCCTTCTTCAAAGTAAAACAAAAACCCAGGAAAAATTTATTGTCTTTTAAAATAACTCTTGTGATCTATAGCATCAGCAGAAACAAAACAAAATTCTTGATTTATAGCGGAAATAAAAAAAATTGTGGGGAGCAGGTGGGGGAGGGGAGTTATCATCTCTGTAGTCATTCAACTCATGATTTTTCTGGTACCTGGCTGTTTCTGATGGGCTTCCTTGTCACTTCAACCCAAAGGAAGCTCAGAACAACCTAGTGGTATCTCTAATCATTACACCACCAATAAAACCAGTTTAATTATTTCTCCAAAGTCCTAGAGAATCTGAAATCACCAGATTCACTCCAGGCTTAATGTAAACTGAACTCCTTCTTTAAAGGGAAACTCAAACTGGTTTATTGTTTTTCAGGCTTCAGCATCATTCCAAGTGTCAAGGCTAATAGACACTCAATTAAAACTTAATTTATACAAAACTCTGGCTGGCAATTTTACCTCCATGCAGACAACAGACTTTCTAACTGTAGGAAAGGACTAGAAAAGAAAAAACAGAAAATACTTGGCTGTAGATTATACCATTAGAAATATTGAGCCAAAATAGAATAGGTAATAAGCCAGAAATTGAGTTGAATGGTATCAGATGGTGTTCATAATGGGTTGATCATAAAATCATGTCTAAAGAGCTATGTATTATGATGAACTAACTCAATTTTGCATTTGCATAGTTTACATTACACATAAAATTATGGTTTTGTCATTCCTAA
>NW_016820417.1:95321-98124 GCF_001698545.2 Rhinopithecus bieti | reverse complement strand
AGTCCCAGCTACTTGGGAGGCTGAGGCAGGAGAATGGCGTGGACCCGGGAGGCGGAGCTTGCAGTGAGCTGAGATCCGGCCACTGCACTCCAGCCTGGGCGACAGAGCGAGACTCCGTCTCAAAAAAAAAAATAAAATAAAAATAAAATAAAAAAATAAACATGTTTTCATTTTTATAGCTATAATGATACAGTTGTACACATTTGTATCATTTTCCATTTAATATTACAGATTGTCCCTGCCTCACATTGATTCCATTTATGATTTTTCAACTTTATGATGGTACGAAAGCCATATGCATTCAGCAGAAAGCAGTACAATACCTCTTGTGATTCTGGGCAGCAGCAGTGAGCAGCAGCTTCCAGAAACAACTGACACTCTAGATAATGTGTTGCCAGATGATTTTGTCCAACTGTAGGCTAATGTAAGTAAGTGTTCTAAGCATGTTTAAGGTAGGCTAGGCTAAGCTATGATGTTCAGTAGGTTAGGTGTGTTAAACACATTTTCAACGTACAGTAATTTAAATTTTCAATGGGTTTATCAGGTTTTAACTCATCATAAGCTGAGGAGCACCTGTATATGCACAAGCTTTTTAAAAAAAATTGTTATTATGCATTTTGTTACCTTTATTCTCTTCTCTAACATTCACAATCCTGTCACTATAACTTAGCAATACATTTTGGAAATGTTTATATTAGGTCTTTATTCTTACACATATGTAATTTACATTACTAAAATTACTCCTATTCATTGACATACCAAGTATAGCTTCATAAAGATCAACTTCAGTGGTTACCTAAAAATCACTCACCTGTGGCTGAATCTTTGCGTTGCCTCCACTACTATGGATAATGCTTGTCATTTGTTTTCAGGTTTGAAGATTGGTATTTGTTTAATAAAGGTGCTATTGCTTTAATTTAATAGTATATTTTATTGGAAATAGTAATATACTCCATTTTGTGTGTACTGCTTGCTCTACTGAGTTTAACCAAAAATGAACCTAATTTTAGAGTTTAAGCTACTCTAAAGGAGTACTACCATTTGTCTTTTTTAGGTATTTCTTGAGCCCCCTACTCTGTGCCAATTTCTGTGCTATGTTCTGGGGCTAAAAATATAAAATAATCTGGTGCTTTTAAAAGCTCAGAGACAGGTCAACCATTAACATGCAGAATTATGGGACAGACTGATATTGAACTTTAATTTTTTATGGAGAAATCCCATGTAAATGCTACAAGCATTTGTTCACCCATCTCCAGTCTTACTCCTCTCCAGTTCTTTTTCCATACTAAAACCAGAGTGAGCTTTCTAAAAGCATATCTGATCAAGTCTTTTTTTTTTTATACTTTAAGTTCTAGGATACATGTGCTGATCAAGTCTTAAAATAATTCAGTAGCCTTACTAGACAATCATAATTTCCTCAAAAGTTCCTCTTTCACGCTTTCAAACCTTCACAAAAATGTTTTTTCTACTTGAAACCCTCTTCTATCCTTTTCTTTACAATTCACCTAGTCAATTCTTACACATCCTTTGAGTATCAGCTGAAATTTTACTTTCTCTGAATCATCTGAACCAGCTGGAAGTCTATGCTCTGGACTCTGTCCCTTCATGCCCTAAATGTTCCCTTTTAGAATTTATCACAATTTAAATGCATGTTTAACAACACATGTTGTTTTTATGTAGTTATTATTATACAGTAAGTACACATTTGTATTATTTTTTATTTAATACTATATTATACACAAGCCTCTAAGTTTTTAAAAACATTATTTCCAATGGCTATATGATATTTCATTGAGTGGATGACACTATGTAACTTATCAACCAATTTCTCTATTGGTGATTTTCAATTTTTCACCGTTACAAATAAAACTGTGATGATCATTGTGCATAATATATATTGGGTTGAGGATAATTTCTGTATTACTCGGGGTCTCTAGAGGGACAGAACTATTGGAATAAATACATATATAAAGAGGAGTTTATTAAGTATTAACTCACATGATCACAAGGTCCCATAACAGGCCATCTGCAGACTGAGAAGCAGGGAGAGTCAGTTCAAATTTCAAAACTGAAGAACTTGGAGTCTGATGTTCAAGGGCAGGAGGCACCCAGCACGGGAGATGTATGTAGGCTGAAAGGCTAGGCCAGTCTCTCTTTTCACATATTTCTGCCTGCTCTATATTCTAGCCATGCTGGCAGCTGATTAGATTGTGCCCACCCAGATTAAGGGTGGATCTGCCTTTCCCAGCCCACTGACTCAAATGTTAGTCTCCTTTGGCAACACCCTCACAGACACACCCAGGATCAACACTTGGTATCCTTCAATTCAATCAAGTTGACACTCAGGATTAACCATCACAAGTCTACCCCCTGTCAACTTGAACCCATACACATCTCCTGAGATCATACATAATCTTCAAATAAAGACAATAATAAGGTCATAATTTTGCCCAACATAATACAACTATTTTTCATACAACCAGAAACACATCAAACTCCAACCCAAATACTATTACATAAAGTTAACAATACTTAAATTCTGATGTGAAGTCAATCAATCTTACGTCACATGATATAAGAGAAAGGAAATAAAATGAAGATATATTTTTAGTACAAGTGTATACATGCACAAACATGTTTTTAACAAAAGAAGGAGGAAATACTCATGACAATTACCATCCTCATTTCTGCAGATGGTCACGTAGTCATAGCTGGTATTGATGACTATCCTATTCTGTTACCCATTCTGTATTCCCTTTGCCTTCAGCAAGCACCTCAGCAGGTCATGGTTTTTTTTTTTTTA
>NW_016820417.1:88386-93211 GCF_001698545.2 Rhinopithecus bieti | reverse complement strand
TTGCCTCCAAAACCATATAGGCCCACTAGGCATTATTCCTCTTTCTTGGTTGTAGGAGGGGCCAAATGTAGCAACTTATCCTTTACTTTAGAAGGAATATCTCGACAGGTCCCACACCACTGGACCCCTAGAAATTTTACTGAGGTAGAAGGTCCCTGACTTTTGGTTGGATTTATTTCCCATCCTCCAGCACACAAATGTCTCAGCAATAAGTCTAGTGTGTTTGCTACCTCTTGCTCACTGGATCCAATTAGCATTATGTCATCAATGTAACGGACCAGTGTGATATCTTGCAAAAGTGAAAAGCGATCAAGGTCTCTTTGAATAAGATTATAAAACAAAGCTGGAGAGTTGATATACCCCTGAGGCAGGACAGTAAAGGTATTTTCTGGTCTTGCCAGCTGAAGACAAATTGTTTCTGGTGGGTCTTATGGACAGGAATGAAGAAAAGACATTTGCCAAGTCAATAGCTGCATATCAGGTACCAGAAGATGTGTTAATTTGCTCAAGCAATAAAACCATACCTGGTATAGCAGCTGCAACTGCACTCACCACTTGGTTAAGCTTACGATAATCCACAGTCATTCTCCAAGATACATCTGTCTTCTGCACAGACCAAATGGGAGAACTGAATGGGGATGTGGTGGGAATCACCACCCCTGCGTCTTTCAAGCCCTTGATGGTGGCACTAATCTCTGCAATCCCTTCAGGGATGTGATACTGTTTTGATTTACTATTTTCTAGGTAGAGCCACCTCTAATGGCTTCCATTTGGCCTTTTGCACCATAATAGCCCTCACCCTACCAATCAGGGAGCCAATGTGGGGTTTCTGCCAGCTGCTAAGCATGTCTATGCCAATTATGCATTCTGGCACTGGGGAAATGAACACAGGATGAGCCCTGGGAACCACTGGACCCTCTGTAAGTCAGACCTGAGCTAAAACTCCATTAATTACCCGACCTCCATAAGCCCCTACTTTAACTGGAGGATCACAATGACATTTTGGGTCCCCTGGAATCAACACCAGCTCAAAGCCAGTGTCCAGTAGTCCCAAAATGTCTGATCATTTCCCTTTCCCCAATTCACAGTTACCCTGGCAAAAGGCCTGAGGTCTCCTTGGGGAAGGATGGGGAAATATTCACTACATAAATTGTCAGTAATGTAGTGGGGTCCTTTTCAAGGAGACCCAGCCACCCCTCCATTCAAGGGGCTTTGGGTCTGTAAACTGGCTCATGTCTGGGAACTGACTGACAGGCCATGATTCTCAGTTTTATACTTCAAGTTAGCCTTTTGTCCATTCGACCTAAAAGTTTTCTGCTTATATCAATTAAGTAAGAATGCAGTAGGCTTCCTATCAATTTCACTTCTAGGAACACCGTGATTAAATAAGCAATGCCAGAGATCTACATGAATCAGACTATTCCAATTGCTGTTTTGCCTCTACTGTCCATTACAGTAGCTATGCCCACCCTGCCTTTGATGGTTGAGTGCTGCCACTTGGCCCCTGCCACCTTGGGATCCAATTATTCCCATTGTATTTAAATTTTGTAGTTGAATGAATGTCATTCCCACTGTTAGATGTGAAATACAGAGAAGAGCAATTACAGGGTTCTTCAAAGATGCAGGTGGTGCCCTCACAAGTATATTTTGCAAGACAATGGTCAAGGTTATATCTTCTGGACCCTTTCAGCTGGGATGAGTAGGCCTAAAGTGACTAATCCCCTCCACCATCTCAATCCCCTAAGCCTTTGGATCCCTTCCTCTACATTAAACCAAGAGAGATCAGGCATTTCCAGCTCGCTTACAGTGGGCCATCTTTTAATCCATATTTCAGCTAACCAGGCAAATGAACTATTAGAACCTTTTTTAACTCCCCAAGCTGCAACATTAAATGCAGAGACCCTAGTAAGTGGGCCAAATCAATAAATTCAATCTGATTAATCTCTATGTTCCTTCCACCATTCTCTCACACCCTTAATATCCATTCCCATTCCTGTTCTCCAGATTTCTGTTTATATAACTTAGAAACTCAAGCAGATTTTTTTTAATGTAGTGCAGCTCCTCACGGGTCACACTCTCAGTCTCACCTCTAGGGGCTCCCCAGGACTTTAGTCTAGCTATAGGTCTAGAAGCAAAAAGGGGTGTTGGGGCTGCTCCTGAGGAGAATCAACATTATCTTGCCTGGCAACTGCCTCAGGGGAGGCCATCATGGTTGCCTCAGGCAGCGCAGGGTTTATCTCCTCAGACTAAAGTAGAAAGGCTGATGGCAGCATGGCTTAGGGAGGAGATGTTGCTACTACTGGGGATGGGAAAGTTGCTTCTTCTGGCACAAAAGGTTCATCAGAGTTTACAAACTCAGTGTCCCCAGCTTCATCAGGGTCCTCCCATACATCTCCATTCCAAGTTGTGAGATCCCATTCTTTTCCAATTAATGCCTTCACTTTAACAGTACACACCGGTTGAGACTGTGCATGAACCTTTCGTTGCAGCTCAGTCACTCACATGGTAAGAGCTTGTGTCTTTTTTTCCACAACTTCACCTCTTTCTCTACAGGCAATAAGACTCTCACTCAGGGCAATCTTAGCAGATTTGAGGTTCAGTATCTGCTTCTGAAGCCGGGAGACGGAATCCCTGAGTTCATCATTTTCTTTCATCACTTTGTCCACTGAACTTACGAGCAACCAACAAGCTTCATTAAGTTCCTTGGTTCTCCACATGTGGTCAAAGGTATTATGTATAGGTTCGCTAACCTCTTTACCTTCCATGAGCAATGAATCAGGAGTGTCAAATGCATGTATTTTGCATAACTTTCTAAACAGTTCACACCAAGGAATGTCAGTGTTCTTCATACTATTATAAGTAGGGTCCTTAGCATGTGTGGGTCTAATCATATTAAGCAGCCAACTCCAGAAACCCCCAAACCAATGAAAGAACCCCATCCCTAATATTCTGATCCTCTAGAACCACTGCTATTACCAAAATCTATATTAGTCAGGGTTCCCTAGAGAGAACAATGGAATAAATAAATAATAAATAAATAAATAAAACATAATAAATAAATGCATATATATGTGTGTGTGTGTATATATATATACTTTTTTAAGTATTAACTCACATGATCACAAGACCCCACAATAGGCCATCTGCAGGCTGAGGAGCAAGGAGAGCCAGTCTGAGTTCCAAAACTGAAGAACTTGGAGTCTGATGTTCAAGGGCAGGAAGCATCCAGCATGGGAGAAAGATGTAGGCTGGGAGGCTAGGCCAGTCTCTCTTTTTACATTTTTCTGCCTGCTTTATATTCCAGCCATGACGGCAGCTGATTAGATTGTGCCCACCCAGATTAAGGGTGGGTCTACCTTTCCCAGCCCACTGACTCAAACGTTAATCTCCTTTGTCAACGCCCTCACAGACACACCCAGGATCAATACCTTGTATCCTTCAATCCAATCAAGTTGACACTCAGTATTAACCATCACAATTTCCAAAACATTGCATCCTAAAGGTGAGCTTATTGAATCAGAGTAAGATCATTTTTAAGAATGCTAATACTTATTTTCAAATTGCTTTCCTAATGTGTTTACCAAATTCAGTTCCACTGACAATATATTAGAAATCCTGTCCACATGCCTTTGCTATATTCATTATTTTAAATAGTTGCTAATTTGCTCAGAGAAGTTTTTTTTGTTTTAATGTACACACTTTATATTACTGGGGAACTGAAGCGTTTTCCATAGATTTGTTTACAGATCCCTCATAAATTGCTGACATGTTTAAATTTTTCTGAAAGTCCCCAGGGGTATCTCACATATGCTCATGTTTAGTATTTACATTCCCTTTTTTGTGACTAAGTGAACTTAACAAGTATAGATAGATCTCTTTGTCTCTCTCTCTCTCTCTCTCTCTGTCTCTCTCTCTCTCTCTCTCTCTCTCTATATATATATATACATATGCATTTAATAATGCTTATTTGAACTTAAGCGGTTAGACTTTAAAAAGCAGAATAGTTTACTTTTTCTGTCCAAAAGCACTGATACTAAACATTTGCTTGAAAACCACTTGGAAAATTTGAGTTGGAAATTTCAGTAGGGAAAGACTATCTAAGTAAGAAAGAGGTCCCTTGGAATAGTTTAGTCTTTATGATTGCATCCTTAAAAGGAACCTGGGGAATGAATGTGTGTGAGTGACTTGAAAGGGAAACAGGAAAAATAAAAACTAGAGTGAATAATTTAATTATAATTGTAACTGCTACCAATATTAAATCAGTGGTTTAGATAAAGCCTGTGCTGCTTATTTTACCCAAATTATTTTACAGATCTCAGGGTTCTTTTCACATGTGTGATTTCCTTATGTTATTAAAACTTGTCACCTGGTATTTATTCAAGTACCACAATCACAGTTATTTGCTGTTTGGTTTAGGCTCTCTTCCTGTCTGAGTCATCTGGGTGTCAGTGATAGGTACTATAAAAATAAAGAGATAGAAAAGAGCAGGGTAAAGGACTTTGAAGACACTTAATGGACTGTTTGACATGTATTCTAGGCATGTGACAGGTAATAATTAAGACTGCTTAATTAGTTTTTGAATGTTGGGATGAGGAATAGCAGCAAAACTGAATAGCACTAATGAAAGACTGAATTACTATAATCAAAACATTATTTTCTTTTCAACAGGTAAAAGACTTTCACATACAGTAAGTGTACTGGCTTTCTATTTGTATAAGAGAAATAAGAGTTGAATTTCCACAGTGATTAAAACCAAAGTTCTAGCCTAATTCTTATAATTAAAAGTATTCTGTAATGTTAGAGAAGAACTTAAGAAATTAGGCTA
>NW_016820417.1:80369-86250 GCF_001698545.2 Rhinopithecus bieti | reverse complement strand
CTGAAGAATTGTCTTTGTTACAAGTCTTCTCAGAGTCTTTTATATGATTAAATACATTGTGAAATTTTAAAAGTTTGTATGCAACGTTTGCTAAACTTATTTGATTATATGAAATCCCTTTGTCTTTTTTGTTACAGGGCATTTCATGAGTTAGTGAGCCAAGAGACAAAAGATTCTTTCAGAACTGTGAGGCTGAGCCATCCGCTGTGTCATATAGAGAAATAAATTATGTGAGCATCAGTTGAAAGCAAGGTTAGGCACAAATCTGTGAAGATGAGGAAATAATAGCTTTAACTCAATAGTTTTCTAACTCAACATTTCCTAATGTGTGTTGTGCAGATTATTTGCTCTGAATAATATTATTACATATGGGTAAAAATGGGATCTTGTGGTCAAATGAGTTTAGGTAAAGTCTGGGTCAACAAAATTAAGCAGATTTCTTTTAAAAGGCATTTCTTAGAATGTTTCTAAAGGCAGAAACTTCTTGGGGTAGCTACGCAGTTCACAAAGATTTTCTCTTCTCTGAGAACTGCCCTGTATTCATTTGTTTAGGCTGTTATAACAAATTCATTTAGACTGGATAATTTTTAAATGACAGATATTTATTGCTCACAGTTCTGGTGACTGAGAAGTCCAAGGTCAAGACGCCAGAAGATTCAGTGTCTGGCAAGGGCTCATTCTTCATAGACTAGATGTCCTCACATGGGAAAAGGGGCTAACAAGCTCCTTCTGCCTTCTTTTATAAGGGCACTAATCCCAGTCATGAGGTCTCTACCCTCATGACTTAATCACTTCCCAAAAGCCCCCACCTGATAATACTATCAAACTGGGGATTTGGTTTCAACATGTGGATTTTGTGGAAACACAAACATTCAGATCATAGCATACCCCTATTACTCAGAAATATGTCTTCTGAAGTCAAGCACATTCTAATTCCCTAGCCATAGCTGTTTGGCCACGAAGTAAAATGTTTGAACCTCAAAGGCCCAATTAGAATAATTGTCCTTACACAATTTTGAGCTGAGAGGCACAGAAACTGGGCATTGCTGATGTCTGTGGCATTTGATACCGGTGCATGAGAAGTGGCTCCCAAAGACTCCACTTCATACTCATGTGGGAAGTTATGCAAAAATGCTGATTCTTGAGCCCCATCCCAGATCTCTACATCAGAATATCTTGTGCCTCATTTGCACATAAAATGCATAATAATGATAGCTAAGAATTATTGAAGACTCACATGCAGTGTGTATCAGGCACTGTAGCCCTTAAGATATTTAGGATAGTTTTAAACATTCTGGCCAGCACTGGTCTAAGGATGTACATTCAGGAAGCTCTGTGAACTCTTGCTGCTGAGATATTCTAATTCCTTCTCTTATTGAGGGTCAGTTGTTCAACTGTTCTTTCGATTTCTGTGAATTACCATAATTTTTTTCCAATTAATTACCTTTTAGCTGAAGCTAGCTCAAGTTGATCTCTGTTACTTGCAACCAAAATAACCTTAACTAATACAGCATTGTAAATTTCGTGGAAGGTGATTATAGCATGTAGTGCTTAACAAATTTCATTGACCACTAAATGTTTTTTTTAAGGAGCTTATTAAACCAGTGTTCTACCACACATGCTTTGGGAAAGCACTAGTTTAAGGTAATCGATTTAACATTGCTGTGACTTTTCTACAGGACATTTATTGAATGTTGAATTTTAAACCCAGTTTCTTGGGGTTACATTAATTGTTATAATATGTGTTTTTAGAATTAGGGACACTCAGTGGTGATACACACTTAAATGCAAATAAATGAAGCCTCGATACCCAGTTGTAGGATTGCTCTGGAAAACAAGAAGTCAGGGCTCTTCCTCATTGATGCCGTTTTATTTGCACATGATAAGCCATCTCTCACCTACAGGTATTACATAGAAGACACCTAAATTTGCAATACACCTAGAGGCAAGAGTGGTAGAATCAGATGGTTTAGTACAGGGCTGATAATTATATGGCCATAGGTACAAAAGAAATAAGTATTACTAACTGAATTGACATAAAGTAATAATCTTCTCTTTTAAATATCTAAAAGGTTGTGGAAACTCAGAAAAATAGCAGGATAAAATGAATGCAGTGGAATAGCAGCAGCCATTTATTAGCTCTGTCACTTTGAATAAGGTCCTTTACTCTAAACCTATTTCTTGTTCTATAAGATAAAGATAATAATTTTCTCCTATGTTTTGGGATTAGTACTAAATAAATAACAGTTAATATTGCTAAGATATTCCTACCTGCCAGATGCTATGCCTAAATGCTTTAAATTCATTATTTTATTTAATTTTTCTAAACATTTCTATGAAGTGGATGCTATTTAGTCCATCCTCAACAGTTATTATAAAGAAAACTGAAATACTGGGCTAATAAAGGAAAAGATGCTTTCATTTGCACATGATTTTGCAGGCTGTACAGGAAGTATGGTGGCATCTCCTTCTGGGGAAGCCTCAAGGAGCTTTTACTCATGGCAGAAGGCAACGTGGGAGCAAGCATCTTACATGGCAGGAGCAGGACCGAGAGAGAGGGTCCTGATCTCTTAAACAACCAGATCTCACGAGAACTCACTATCATGATGACAGCACCAAGTAGAGATGGTGTTAAACCATGAGAAATTGTCCCCATTACCTAATCACCTCCCATCAGGCCTCACCTCTAGTATTGGGAATTACATTTCAACATGAGATTTGGCTGAGGACACAGATCCAAACAATATCAGATGACTTACCATTTATTTTTTATATTTTATAGATGAGAAAACCTAGGCACAGATTCATTAAGAACACTTGCCTAAGGTTGCCTAGTAGACAATACAGTCAGGATACAAACCCAAACAGTCTGATTCCCATGCCTATATATTGCAAGCATTCAGTACTTAACCATTTTCTCCAGGGAGCTACCTGCTTCCCTTTTGACTAACTGGCAGTAGAGAAACATGTTATCATGAAAATATATATAGACTATGATGAAAAAATAAATTGATTTGTGTGGATAACACTGGTGAATTCTGGCTCCTATTCTTGGTCAAATTAGCCACCTTTGAGAGGACGATTTCAGTGGAGAAGGGAGAGGATTGAATCACCAAGACAACCACAGAAAAACTGACAGGAGCAGCTGCATCACATATAAAATGCTGCAGGATTTCTGGAATCTGGGTGGGATTAGTGAAGGAATGTCATCTGAAGTAAGAGTTTTAACTAGAGTAGGAATGTTGTTTGGTGGAAAAGAACAGGCTACTATAAGCAGAAATAATATGTTCAAAGTCTGAGCGACAAGGATGAGCAAACTGGTTTGTTTAGAGTACAAGACTTAGATTAAAGCACATAAAAACAATAAGAATGGATAGATTGAGAAATAGCTAAATGATAATATTTCCCTCACACCACTAATGTAGGAACTAACATTTATTAATTGGATACTCTATGTGAGGTACTCTCCTAATCATTTTACTTGCACGAAATCATCTAATCATCACA
This sequence comes from Rhinopithecus bieti, assembly GCF_001698545.2. Classification (NCBI taxonomy): domain Eukaryota; kingdom Metazoa; phylum Chordata; class Mammalia; order Primates; family Cercopithecidae; genus Rhinopithecus; species Rhinopithecus bieti. Next base: position 82,743 of record NW_016820417.1, on the reverse strand, counting down.
CCAACCCTATGAAGTTAGCATAATCACTAGTTCTAATTTACTGTTGAGGAATATGAAGCACAAAGAAGTTCAGTAACTTACACAAGGTTGATAGGAATTGAAAGAAGCAGAATTCAAATCTACTAATTGAGATTCAGACTCTATGATCTGTACCCAGTATACTATATTCACTGTAGCCTGGATTTGCTTTATTATGTTACTCCCTTTGTTAAAAAACTAAAATGGTTTCTTATTGTGATTATTAACAAATATACATTAATCTTTCTGATCTTTAGAGACCTCCATTAGCTTGCAATTGTTAATCATTAACACCATTTTTCATCAGTTTTCCTAAATGAACCCTCCTCTATTACACATAAACTAATGAGTTCCTATTTAGAATGCCTTCTCTCTGCCGATCCACCTCTCTGAGCTTTAAAATTTCCCTCAATAAATCTAGCCATTGCCTCCAAGAAGCCCCCTCTGACTCTTTACATTGAACATCAATTCTAAATTACTCTTTTTCTCACAAAATGTATTATCTCAGTAGACATTAAGTGGATATTGGTGATTATTTTGCCCTTAGTAACCTAACTTGATAAGCAATATTGACTATGTATCTTGAACACGCATTTTTTCAATAAGTGAATTATCAGCTACTTGTAATTAATACAATGTATCTGCATGCAATATACACGCATTTCATGTTAACCGTGTAGAATAGGTAGAAATAGGAAAATGGCGCTGGTAATACAAGGACAATTGTTTTCTTTTCTCCTCATGTGCTCAAAATAGATTTATTTAAAAATTCAATTTTTCTCTGATAAAAGCTTAAGTTCAGACTGTTAATATTTTTCCCAATCAGAAAGTAATACCAGTGTTGTAAAGGTTGAAGCTCATCTTCTTGTTTGTGAAAATGAAATCACTGGTTCAAAAGACAACAGAATTTAGCTTATAAATAAGTATAAATTAATTGTGCCTTTTTTAAAAAAGCAAAGGTTTTAATTATATAGGTCCTGCAGAGAATGTTTATTTCATCATTATTGAAAATGGCAAGTATCCCACATAACAACCTTTCCTTTTGAATATGAAAATGCACTTACACAACTGCAAATATTTGTTTGGCAACTAGACAATGAAGAAGATTCCCATTTGTGCTTAGTGGAATGGAATGAGTTGGTCCTCACTAGTTCAGCCAAGATTCTCTCTGCTAATGGCAAAACATGCCTGTCCCTGTAGCTAAACAAACACTGGATTATTCATTTTCCTTTCGGCAAATGCCATCGTGGTAATGCCCACGATACTTGCTGTTTATCATGAATGACTGTTGGGGACATCCCTTGTTCAAAGAAAAACTGTACAAACCAAGTTAATAAGGATGAATTGAAATGTTGCAGAATTCTGCGTATATGTGTATGTGTTGATGCGTATCCAAGGCTTTATGTGATTTTTGTTTTGACTGAATATGTCATGTTTCATGTTTCAATGGAATCTTTCTTTTGTGGTGCTCCAAACTTAGATTAAAGGAGCTAACATAAGTGACCTAGGATATACTCAGCATCCAGATAGTACCTGGATCTTTTTTGAATTGTTAAAGGTATATAATAAAGGCTACTCATGGTGTCTGCCCTCAAAAAATTTTGTCCTTAAATAGATACACAATCATATATCTGAGTAAATGGTTGTGAATAAAAAGAATATGTAAAGCTAGATCAGTGTTCCTCAACCTTTCTGGCACCAGGGACTGGTTTTGTGGAAGACAATTTTTCCATGGAAACAGGGGATTGGTTTTGGGATGAAACTTTTTCACCTCAGATCATCAGGTATTAGATTATCGTAAGGAGTGTGCAGCATAGATCCCTTGTACATGCAGTTCACAAGAGGATTTGAGCTCCTATGAGAATCTAAAGCCACCGTAGATCTGACAGGAGGCAGAGCTCAGGGAGTAATGCCCAATCCCCGCTGCTCACCTCCTGCTGTGAGGCCACGTTCCTAAGGGTCAGTGGCCTGGGGGTTGGGGACTCCTGAACTAGATGGACAACAGTAAGAGCGATGATTGAGATTCATCGGAAATTACAGAAAAGTGTTTAAACAGATTAAAACACATAATTATTACATTCCAATGATCTTAGTTGGTTAAAGCAAGTTGTTAATGAGGACAAAGTATAATGGAGTTAGAAATTAAGTCAGAGTCACAACACCTGAGTTCTAGTTTTAGTGCACCAATTACGTCACTATTTGACATGAGCAAGGGGATCGCTCTTATTACCCTCACAAATAAAAGTGTATGCTTGTAAAAATACAGTTCAACCATGATTAGGAATATGCATAACAGTAGCCAAAAGAAAAGCAAAAGTATGGTTTTGGAAATAAGAGACCACTTGGCCAGAATGTT
>NW_016820417.1:75575-79673 GCF_001698545.2 Rhinopithecus bieti | reverse complement strand
CCCGAGTAGCTGGGACTACAGGCACCAGCCACCTCGCCCGGCTAGCTTTTTGTATTTTTTAGTAGAGATGGGGTTTCACCGTGTTAGCCAGGATGGTCTCGAACTCCTGACCTCGTGATCCGCCCGTCTTGGCCTCCCAAAGTGCCGGGATTACAGGCTTGAGCCACCGCGCCTGGCCTTTTTTTTAGATATTTCATAAAAGATAGCACATGATTGTGTGTGTAACTGAGGCAAACTGCATAAGCTACCTAAGATTTAAGTTTCTCTCTGTAAAGATAGAGATATCAACTGAATGAAACTATGCCCATAAAACATTTAACATAGAGCTTGCTACATAGTAAGTGCTCAATAAATAAACTCTAGAGGCACTAGAGTATTATGAATAAGTCCACTAGAATCAGAATCTCTGTGTTCAAATCCTGGGTTTTCCAATTAACTGCTGTATGACCATTGAACAACTTATTTAACCTTGTTAAACTTAAATTTTCTCTTTTGCAAAATAGGGATGATGGTATCTACCACATAGCGTTATTGTCAACATTAAATGCAATGATACCTATAAAGTATGGCCTGGCATATAAAGTTCAATAAATGTAATTCTTTTATTGGACAAATGCTTATGGAGCATTTACCATAAGTGTGTCACTGTTTTATGTGCTGGGATACAATGGTGAACCAAGACAGAGAACAGTCCTTTCTTTCAACCATCTCATATTCTAATTGGAAAGATATATAATACATAAACAAATAATGTCAGATATAAGTGCCATGAAGAAACTAGATCAGAATAAGGGACTACAGATAGACTGTGAGGGTAGGACACATGCTATTTTACTTACGGTTGTTTGGAAAAGTTTCTTCCCTAAAGATGTGGCACTTGATCAGAGACCTGAAAGACACAAAAAGAGATAGCCATGAAATAACTGTGTTTGGGTGGGAGAGTGGGCAGGGAAGAACATTTCAGGCAGAGAGAACAGGAAGTGTAAGGTCCTTAAAAAGGGAAAAATGTTATTAATGTTCTCTAGGAAAGGCAAAGACATCATTGTGGCTGAAAAATACAGAGTGAAGGGAAAAAGAGAAGTATGGCATGAGATCAGATAGGTAGGCAGAGCCATATAATGTTGGGTTATGTCTAATGCTAGCTATTATCATTGTTATTGTCGTTAAGCTCCAGGGGTTTTGATTATTGAAATAATGCTTTATCTAATTTGGTAAATTCTTTTAAGATTCCACAAAACAGAAATTTATGATAATAATAACAGCAATAATGGCTGACTTTATCATTTGGTCTTTTACAAAGTGATTTACACATCTATTATTTCATTTACTCTTTTCAGAATCCCTTTAAGTTAGATAATTATTAGTATCTTTCTTCTGAGGAGACAGGGTCACAGAAGGTAAAGTCCTTGGGCACAGTCACACAACAAACAATGTAGGAAGTATAGGGCTCAAAGTATGTCTCTCGATTATTGCTTTATTTACAGGATGCATCTCTGTCTTGTTGACCAGGTAACAAAAGTGAATGACAAAAGAGGATCTGATTTAGCAGGGAAATAGAGATCAGTTCCACAGATACAAATAGAACTCAGTATCCTGATTTAATTCTTTAAATATTATCAAGTCCTGTATTCAGGGTGCCCACTTACTACTGAAGAAATAACTATTTGCTCTTAATATTCATGAATTTCATGAATAAAATTTACGAGTGCAAGGCAGTGACTTTGAAGAGTCAGTAAAAATTTATAATATTTGGACACTGCTTTTAGCATGATCAAATTCTGTAAAAAATGACTATTGCTTACTCTCACCCTCTAGCGTTTTCCGTTAGTTCGAGGATAAGACTTATGAGGAACAACATCTGAATTTGATTGAACAAATGATAATCTCATTTAGGAAGAATGAGACATTTCAAACACAAAGATGCTGGAAGCTTGGTGCCAATCCATTCTATATATAACATTTATTAAGATATATCAAATGATGACCGAGTTTATTGTGAAACAGAAGATACAGAATCAGGCTGCTACCTTGTATTCTGCTTTAGATATTCCTGAGGTTGTTCTAGAAGTCAAAAAATGTATAATGATACACACTGAACTGTAAAATAGAGTAAATTTTTTTTAAGCCATATGTATTGCTCAAGACTTTTTTGCTTCCTGACATTCCAGCAGCTAGTTTTGTTATGGTTGCCTATCTCTGCTCTGTGCTGTGAGGTAAGACAATCTGGTCAGCAATCCTAATCATATTAATGGCCCTACTGATATTTTCCAAAGAGATTTAGTTTACTATTGTGAACTATATCACACTAAGCCAATTAGCCTGTTAACATACCAGTTGATTAGTCTGGTCAATAGCATTATTAGGTGTGATGGGAGACACAATGATATGCATACACAGTTTCTGTCCTCCAGAAGTACGCAATTCAGTCAGGGAGCCCAAGCATGCACAAATAAAAGTTGACTAATATGCAAGAGCTTTTCAATACACAACCAGTACGTTTGATGCATAATCTTACAATTTAGTCAATTTTCTGCTTTATAGAAATCCCTATTACAAAAAGTCCCCATTTTAAAACATTTTAGAAATGACCTATATCTTAAGAAAATAATGCTGGAACAGAAAATACAATACTGAACTTTCTCATTTATAAGTGGTAGCTAAACATTGAGTACACATGAACATAAACATGGGAACAACAGACACCAACTACTAGAGGGGAGAAGGAGGGAAGGAAGTGTAGGTTGAAAAACTATATATGGGGTGCTAGCCTCACTCCCTGGATGCAATATATGCACATAACAAATCTGCACATATACCTCCTCTATCTAAAATAAAAGTTGAATTTAAAAATAACCTATATTAATACAAGTGAATTCTGAAAGTCCTCTATAACATCCTAAACTGGATATGTTATCTTTCTGTTGAATACGAATTAGAGTGCTTGACTTGAAACTTACTTAAAAAGGTGACTATTATATATGAAAATGTATAGAGCTAGAAAATTATTATTGCCTATTCAACACTATAGAAAGGATATTAGGACACATTTTGTTGAATAAAATTAGAAATGATGCTTAGGCATTACTGAAATATTACTATATCCATGTACATTTGGAGAGAAATACCCTTCTATAGTCCCAGCTGAGGACCTAACCATCATTTATAGCATTGTTTCTCAAAGCATTGGCTGTGTATCACTTTCATCAAAATTGTCTGCAGTGTTTATTAAACTGTAAAATCCTGAGCTCCAGCTCATATCTACTAAACCTAAATATCTTGAAGCAAATTTTTTGGACTCTATATTTATAACGAGTTCTCTACCTCCAGGTGTACACCAAAAGATTGGAACCACATTTAAAGTGTAACCACAGTCTTTATAGAGCAATACATCCCTTTCTAAAATTATTCACCAATTTTGTATATAGAGCATTAATAATTGAGAGAGGCATGTTCCCTTCCTATGACAACCAGTAATGTTTTCCCAGTGCCCTCTTTTTTTTTCTGTTTATTTTTGTTTTACAGTGGCAAAACATATATAACATTAACTTTACCATTTTAATCATTTTTAAGTGTACAATTCAGTGACATTAATTATATTCACAATGTTGTGCAAATATCACCATGATCTATTTCTGGAATTTTTTATCACTTCACACAGAAACTCTCTACTCATTAATGAATAACTCACATACACTTTTCCATCAATCCCTTATAACCTCTAATCTACTTTCTGTTTCAATGAAATTGCCTATCTTGGATATTTTTTATATGGAAAGACATACAATATTTGTCATTTTGTGTTTGGTTTATTTCACACAGCATAATGTTTTCAATGTTGGTCCGTGTTGTAGGATGTATCAGAATTTTATTCCTTTTTATGGTGGAATAATAGTCAATTATATGGTGTCTTAATCAGTTCAGGCTGCCATAAAAATGCCATAGACTGATTTGAATTTTTTTCAGTTGGGGTTTTATTTACATTTTCCTAAAGACTAATGATATTGAGCATTTTTTCATGTGCCTATTGACCATTTGTGTATCTTCTTTGGAGGAGATTCGTATTCAAGCCCTTTGGCCATCTTTTCATTGGGTTTTTTG
>NW_016820417.1:67656-71769 GCF_001698545.2 Rhinopithecus bieti | reverse complement strand
TCTCCTGACCTCGTGATCCGCCCGTCTCGGCCTCCCAAAGTGCTGGGATTACAGGCTTGAGCCACCGCGCCCGGCCATTCACGTCTTTTTGTTATTGAGATGTAGGAGTTCCTTATATATTGTGTATATTAAGTCTCTCTCAGATATATAATCTGTGAGTATTTTCTCCCATCCTCTAAGTTGCTGTTCACTCGTTTTTTCTTTTGGGTTAAGCTCACTAGTGTGCCTTTCTTTTATTATTATTATTATTATACTTTAAGTTCTGGGGTACATGTGCAGAACGTGCAGGTTTGTTACATAGGTATACACTTGCCATGGTGGTTTCCTGCACACATCAACACGTCATCTACATTAAGTATTTCTCCTAATGCTATCCTTCTGCTGGTCCCACACCCCTCAACAGGCCCTGGTGTGTGATGTTCTCCTCCCTGTGTCCATGTTTTCTCATTGTTCAAATCCCGCTTATGAGCGAGAACATGTGGTGTTTGGTTTTCTGTTCTTGTGTTAGTTTGCTGAGAATGATGGTTTCCAGCTTCATCCATGTCCCTGCAAAGGACATGAACTCATCCTTTTTTATGGCTGCATAGTATTCCATGGTGTATATGTGCCACATTTTCTTTATCCAGTCCATCATTGATGGGCATTTGGGTTGGTTCCAAGTCTTTGCTATTGTGAACAGTGCTGTTCCCTCTCTTGATAGTGTCCTTTCAGGTACAAAAGTTTTTAGTTTTGATGAAGTCAAATGTATCCATTTTTAATTTGTTTGTCTGCATTTCTGGTGTTATATTTAAGAAGCCATTATCAAATCCAAGGGCATACATATTTTCCCTGTGTTTTCTTCTAAGAGTTTTACAGTTTTAGCTCTTCAATTGACATTTTAGTTAATTTTTGTATATGATGTAAGGTAAGGGTCCAACTTCATTCTTCTACATGTGTATATCCAGTTTTCCTAGCACCATTTGTTAAATAGACTGTTCTTTCCCTCATTCAATAGTCTTGGCTTCCTTGTAAAACTTCAATTGACCATAGACATATGGGTTTATTTCTGGACTCTCAATTCTATTCTTTTGGTATATATGTGCACTTTTAAGCCAGTATGACACCACTTTGATTACTGTAGCTTTGTAATAAGTTTTGAAATCAGGAAGTGTGGGTCCTCCAATTTTGTTATTTACCAATATTTTTTGACTGTTGTGAGTCTCTTGAAATTCCATGTGAATTTTAGAATGGGTTTTCTCATTTGTGTAAAAAAATGCAATTGAGATTTTATTGGGATTGCACTGAATTTGTGAATTGCTTTGGTAGTATAGTCATCTGAGTTGTATTAAATCTTTGAATTCATGAATATAGAATGTCTGTCCATTTATTTAGGTCTTCTTTAATTTCTGTCAGTAATGTTTCATAGGCTTCAGTGTACAAATTTTAAACTTCTTTGAAATTTTATTTACATGTATTTTGTATAATATTGTAAATGAAATTATTGCTTTAATTCCCTTTGTACATTATTCATTATTAGTGTGTAGAAATACAGTTGATATTTGCATGTTTGCTTTCCATCCTACAATTATGCTGAATGTTTTAGCTCTAACAGGTTCTTTTGTGAACTCTTATGGGTTTTCCAGATACAAGATTTTGCCATCTGCAAATGCAGATAATTATAGCTCTTCCCTTTTATTGGATGCCTTTTCTTTGTTTTTCTTGATGAATTACTTTGGCTAGAACTTCCAGTACTATGTTCCAGTACTATGTATCCTGTTCTAGACATGCTAATTTCTTAAGCTGCATAGTTAGGTTACTTATTGATTTTAGATATTTCTTTTTTACTGTACATGTTTACAGCTATAACTTCACATCTAAGCACTCCTTTAGATGCATCTCATAAGTTTCTCTATGTTGTGTTTTTTTTTTTTTTTTTCATTCATTTCAAGGAATTTTCTAACTTTCCTTCTTCTGTGACTTCCATATGCATATATTGTTTTTGCTTGATGCTACAGGTATGTTAGGCTCTGTTCACTTTTCTCATTCTTTTTTCTTTCTACTCCTCAGACTAGATCATTTTCATTGGCCTAACTTGAAGTTGGCTGATTCTTCCTTCTGCCTGCCCAAATCTACTGTTGAACTTCTCTAGCAATTTTTTTCATTTCAGTTATTGTGCTTTTCAGCTCCCAAATTTGTTTGGTTTCCTACTGTAACTTCTATCCTTTTATTGATATTTTCAGTTTGTTCATACATCACCTTGCTATTATTCTTTAGTTCATTTTTATGGTTTCATTTAGCATTGAGCATGTTTGAAACTTTTGATTTAATGTCTTTGTCTAGTAAGTCCAATGTGTGTGGTTCCTCAGGGATGGTTTCTGTCTATTTACATTTTTCTTTGAATTGGCCAAAATCAAGCACTAGTCTTTCCTGAGACTTCAGGACAATTGAGGAGTTTAAGATTTATTGTATGGAGTTGGAAAACCAATTCATTTTTCATGTAACTGTTAATTCTGGAAAAGAATAATCACTGCTCCTTCCAATGTTGAGGGAATCTGATATAATGAATTTATCACAAATATCTGGTTCATTTCCTTGAGAGATTTTACTGACTCAAAAGCTCAGCATTAACTGCTGACATTCAGACAGGTCAGACATTTAGCAGAGAGAGTAGCTAGATCATAATTTGTGTGAAGGAGTCATGCAGTTGAACTTACGCAGAGCCTCCATCGCTGCCATTGTGGTTGTTCTGTTCATGTGCCCAATGTGCCACCACTCAGGGATGGTCAAGTACAAATGATGACTATTTGTCACTGAATGAGTTAAGTCTATCTATCTGGTTGTTCAGTGCCTCTCCGTGGTAGATGTTTTCTTAGGCATTAACACAAAGCATGCAGTTTCACACCAGTTTATGCCATTTCCATTGGTCCATTAAAGTGTCTGCTGCCCAGGACTCTGTGTCTCTGACCTTCCAATCTTGCTTCTTCCAAATCTCTAACCAATTACATATGTCACTGACCATTGACTATGAGCCCCTACATTCTTAACTCTAGGCAGTTTTCTCTCCATTGGCAATAGGCATGGGAGATTTGAGATCTTATCATTGGGGAGATTTCCCTCACTACTGTTCTACAAAGCCACCCCTAAGTGGTGTGACAGCATACCAGCAGTCAATTGCTTGCTTCCACCAACATATTGAGTTGTCTCATCTATGAACCAGACTCAGGAAGTATTGGGTTTATGTAGCAGCAATAACACTAGAGCAATATGAAATCACTAGTAAATATAAGGATTGTGGAGTTGTCTGGCTTTTGTTTATTTTCTTGAATACCTTAATAAAAAGAGAATGACAGGCTCAAGTCACCCATTAACAACTCAGAACAAACATGGAATGCATGAGGCCAATGTATTAGTTTTCTAAGGATTCCATAAAATATTAACACAGTCTGAGAATAGAAATCTATTTCCTGACAGTTCTGGAAGTCAGAATTCTGAAGTCAACATGTCAGCAGGATTGGGTTCTTCTGGAGGCTCTAAGAAAGAAACTATCTCAGAACTCTCTCCTAGTTCCTAGTGGCTGCCAGCAAGTCATGGCATTCTTAGACTTGTAAGCGTATGACTCCAGTCTCTGCCTCCATCTTCATATGACCTTCCCCCATGTATCTCTGTGTTTTCTCCTATATGTCTAAGTATACTCATAATTAGATTTAGTGGCCACCCTAAATCCTGGATGATCTCATCTTGAGAGCCTTAACTTAATGACATCTGCAGACAACCCATTGCCAAAAAAGATCACATTTATAGGTACCAAGAATTAGAACTTTGGCAGACTTTTAGGGTCACTATTCAACCCACCACAGCTACTATGGCAGTATTTAACAAGATCCTCATCTTCTGCAGTCCTAAGGCAGGCTGCTGAAAAACAAATATAGGATTTAATTGTAAGGATAGCAGAGATACAGAGAGATAAAATATGCAGCTTGACAGGTCTTATATGCTAAAATCAGGGCCCTATCTGATAAGGATGGCATAAGATTCTGAGACCTATGATGTAGAATTTTCAGTAAATTCATTTGATAAAAGAGTGGAGTTAAATCAATAATTTGTGGCAATTAATTCATTATTCCATTTTAAGAT
>NW_016820417.1:55388-67143 GCF_001698545.2 Rhinopithecus bieti | reverse complement strand
TGTATAAGTAGGATGAGCTCCTTCATCCAAAATTTGGCTCACATATTGAAACTGTGGTGATGCTAGCACACATGCACCAAGAGAGTACTAAAAGTTTTATTATACTTTTATAATGAGACTTTCTGAGGAGAGCAGTGAAAGCTCCCAGCCTGAACTGAAAGCTATTTCAGAGAGTTGAGAAAGAAGACTGTCTTGGTTTTTATTGTCATTAGGGGCTGTGGCTGCAATGGGGTTTCTGTTCATGGGCCAAGGTTTGCATGCTTTAAACTTCCTGCCAGCACCAAAGGTGGAGCCCCAGGGCTTTCTTATCATCTTGGCCAGCAGTGGGCATGAGGGAAAGAAGGAGTGGTGGGTCTTAAAAACTGTCAGCAGTCAAATAAAATGAAGTCAGGTAGTATATCACAATAATTGAATATCCAGTATATTATTTTAATCCCCTTGTAATATTTGTTTATCCATTTATTTATTGATAGGCATACATGGTGTTTCCAAATTGAAGATATTACAAAATTATCACTTTCAAGATTGTTATCTAGGTCTATGCTACTCAAAGTGTGGTCTTTAGATCAGTGCTAATCCATTAACTGATAGTTACATGTCTGTAATGAGATAAGGAGCTGGTCCCAGAATGCAAATCAACATGCTAACTAAATTTACTATATAATTCAGTTGATAATTATTTTCATAATAAGAATTTCTCAATAAAGAAAGCACTGAATTAATTTACACTTTGACACAAGCTCCTTATCTCATGGAAGACGGATAACAAATAGTCCTCAGACCAGTGACACTGAATAGCTTGTGTTCTGATTAAAAGAGGAATTTCTGAGTCCTAGGATGAGTGCATCTTCAACTTCACTAGCTACTGCTTAATTGGTCTGTAAAATATTTGTTCGTTTTGTTGTTGTTGCTGAGGAATGATTATAATTTCCGTGAATAAATAGTAGATGTATACAATTATGAGGTATGAAATGTTTTGATACAGGCATGGAATGAGTAACAATCACATCATGAAGAATGGGGTACCCATCCCCTCAAGTATTTATGCCTTTTGTTAAAAACGATCCAATTATATTCTTTTAACTATTTTTAAATGTACAATTAATTTTTTTTAACTCTAGTCACCCTGTTATACTGTTAAATATTAGGTTTAATTCATTGTTTCTATTGTTTGTACCCATTAACCATCCCCAACTCATGCCCAAATCCCACTACCCTTCCCAGGCTCTAGTAACCATCCTTCTACTCTCTGTGTTCATGAATCCAATTGTTTTGATTTTTGGCATCTAAAGATGCCACAAATAAGTAAGAACATGTGATAGTCGTCTTTCTGTGCTTAGCTCATTTCACTTAACATAATGACCTTCAACAACCCGTGTTGTTGCAACAACCCATGTTGTTGCAAGTGACTGAATTTTATTCTATTTTATGGCTGAGTAGTACTCCATTATGTATAAGTACCACATTTTCTTTATCCATTAATCTGTTGATGGACTCAGGTTGATTCCAAATCTTGGTGATTGTGAACAAAGCTGCAATAAACATGAGAGTGCAAATATATCTTTGATATATTGGCTTCCTTACTTTTAGGTATATACCCAGCAGTGGAATTGCTGGATGTTATGGTAGCTCAATTGTTAGTTTTTTTTAGAAATCTCCAAACTATTCTCCATAGTGATTATACTAATTTACATTCCCACCAACAGTGAACAGTGTTGCCTTTTCTCCATATCCTTGTCAGCATTTCCTATTGCCTGTCTTTTGGATATAAACCATTTTAACTGGGGTGAGATGATAGCTCATTTTAGTTTTGATTTGCATTTCTCTGATTATCAATCATGTTGAGCAACTTTTCATATGTCTGTTTGCCACTTGTATGTCTTCTTTTGACAAATGTCTATTCAAATCTTTTGCCTTTTTTAAAAATAGAGTTAATTTTATTTTCCTGTTGAACTGTTTGAACTTCTTATATATTCTGGTTATGAATCCCTGGTCAGATTGGTGGTTTGCAAATATTTCCTCCCAATCTATGGGGTTTTCTCTTTACTTTGTTAATTGTATCCTTTGCTGTGCAGAAGCTTTTTAACTTAATGTGATGCCATTGTCCATTTTTGCTTTGGTTGACTGTGCTTGTGAGGTATTACTCAAGAAATCTTTGCACAGACAAATGTCTGGACAGTTTCCTCAATGTTTTCTTGTGGTAGTTTTACAGTTTGAGGTCTTGGACCATCATTTTTCTTTGTAAGTTAATTCTTTGTTATTTGTTCTTTAATCGATTTTGATTTAATTTTAGATGGCAAAAGATAGTGGTCTAGTTTCACTCTGCCTATGGATATCAAGTTTTCTATCACCACTTATAGAAGAGACTGTCTTTTCCCCAGTGTATGTTCTTAGCAACTTTATTGAAAATGAGTTTGCTGTGAGTGTGTGAATTTGTTTCTGGGTTCTCTACTCTGTTTCACTGGTTTGTGTGTCTGTTTTTATGCTGGTACCATGCTGTTTTGATTACTATGGCTCAGTAGCATAATTTGAAGTCAGGTAATGTGATTCCCGTGAGTTTTGTACTTTTTGCTCAGGATAGCTTTGGCTATACTGAGTCTTTTGTGGTTTTTATAAATTTTAGGATAATTTTTTTCTATTTCTGTGAAGAATGTCATTGGTATTTTGATACAGATTGCATTGAATCTGTAGATTGCTTTGGGTAGTATGGACATTTGAACAACATTCTTCCAATCCATGAACATGGAATAACTTTCTATTTGTGGTGTCCTCTTCAATTTCGTTCATCAGTGTTTTATAGTTTCCATTATAGAGATTTTACTCATCTTTGGCTAAGTCAGTTCCTAAGTATTTAATTTTATTTATGCCTACTGTAAACGAAATTACTTTTTAAATTTCTTTCTCACATTGTTCATTGTTGGCCTATAGATATGCTACTGATTTTAGTGTGTTAATTTTGTATACTGCAACTTTACTGAATTTATCAGTTCTAATATTATTCTTGTAGAATCTAGATTTTTCCACATTTTAGATAGGATTATTTGACTTATTCCTTTCCAATTTGGATGCCCTTTGCTACTTTCTCTTGTTTGATCACTCTATGTAGGACTTCCAGTACTGTGTTGAATAACAATGGTGCAAGTGGGTACTCTTGTCATGTTCCAGATCTTGGAAAAGGGCTTTCAGTTTTCCCCATTCAATATGAAACTTGCTGTAGGTCTGTCATACATGATTTTATTATGTTGAGGTATGTTCCCTTCATGGGCACTTTTTTGAGGGTTTTAAAATCAGGAATAGATGTTGAATTTCATCAAATTATTTTTCAGCATCAATTGAAGTGATCATATTGATTTTGTAATTTATTCTGTTGATTTGATGTATCACATTGATTCATATCCATATTCTGAACCATCCTTGCCTCTCTGGGATAAATCCCACTTGGTCATGATGAATGAGCTTTATAATGTATTAACAAATTTTGTTTGCTAATATTTTATTGAGAATTTTTATATAAATATCCATCGGGGATATTGGCATATAGTTTGTTCATTTGTCTGTTTGTTTTTGATGTGCCTTTGTCTGGTTTTGTTATCAGGATAATATTGGCCTCGTGGAGTGAGTTTGGAAGTCTTTCCTCCTACCCTATTTTTCAAAATGGTTTGAGTAGGATTGGTATTAGTTCTTAACATGTTTGCTAGAATTCAGCACTGAAGCCATTGGTTCCCAGCCTTTCCTTTACTGGAAGAACTTTTATTATGACTTTGATCACATTATTTATCATTGGTCTGTTCAAGTTTTGGATTTATCCCTGGTTCAATATTGGTAGGTTGTATATTTCTAAGCAATTTGCCCATTTCTTCTAAAGTTTTCAATGTATTTCCATATAATTGCTCATAGTAGTCCTCAATGATCCTTTGAATCTCTGCAGTATCAGTTGTAATGTCTCCTTTTCATCTCTGATTTTATTTTATTTGTATGGATCTTCTCTCTTGTCTTCTTAGATAATCTGACTACAGTTTTGTCAATTATGTTTAACATTTCAAATACCAACTTTTTGTTTCATTGATCTTTTGTATTTTTTATTTCAATTTTATATATTTCTGTTCTGATACTTATATATCTTCCACTAAATTGGGGATTGGTTAGCTCTTGCTTTTCTCATTTTTTAAAGATATATTTTTAGGGACAGTCAAAAACCATAGAAATCCATCCAGTGTTCTATGGTATTGTGACTGACCTGGCACTCAAACCACAAGATGCAGTTTTTGTCATTCTTCTCTCCTCTTTCCAAAGACAGAGGAGCTTCACCCCATGGCCACCATCACTTCAGGCTCACTAGGAGTAATGCCAGACTACTGCCAATGTCCCCTTAAGGACCAAGGGCTCTTTGGTCAGCTTGTGGTGAGTGTCTCCTAGCCTGGAACCCACCTTTCAGGGCAGTGGGCTCCCCTATAGCGCCCAGGGCAGGTCCAGAAATGCTGTCCAAGAGCCAGTCCTGGAAATGGTGACCCCAAGATCTCACCTGGTGCTCTACCTTACTGTAGCCAAGTGGGTACATAAGATTTAAGACAAATTTCCCATGGCTTTTTCCTCTGCTTTTCTCACATAGAAGGCCTCTCATGCTGTAGCCACCATAGCTGGGAATGTGTTGAGTCTTGCCTGTAGCCAGCAAGTCTTAGCATCTAACCCCAGGTTCCTGTCATAGTACCTGTATTGCTGCTGGTTATTCAGGGTCCAAGGACTCTTTAGTTAGCAGGTGATGAATGCTGCCAGGACTAGTTCCTTCCTTTCTAGGCAATGGACTCTCTTCTGGACCAAAGTGTGTCTAGAAATGTTCGATAGCTAGAGTCTGGAAAGGGGCTTCATGACTCTGACTAGTTCCCTATTCTTCTGTGGCTGAGCTGGCTTCCAAGATGCAAGACTAAGTGCACAACTCTTCCATCTCTTACTCTCAAGAAGGAAAGAGTTTCTTTTGAAGCCATGAGCTGTGCAGACTGGGGTTAGGAAATGGGTGATGCCAGCACTCCCTTAGCTGCCCTGGCTGGTGTCTATGTTGGTTGCATGCCCAACTCAGTTCGTTCTCTCTGGACCCAGTTCAGCCCTAGGACTCACCTAGGTTTTACAGTCCTTTTGGCCTAGATTGCCTTTCAAGTTTATCTGGGGCCTTAGAACGCTTTAGCCCACTGTGACAAGGCTTGCAGGAACTCAAGTTTCAATCACTGGAATTGATGACTCCCCTCTGGTTATGCCTGATTTAAATGCTTCCTCCGTGGGTAGGTATCAGCTGAGTTTGGTCCATTTTTTACTTTCTGGTATAACAAGGGCAATACTGAGTTCAAAGGCTTAAAATTGCAGGCTCTCCATCTCTCCAGGGCACAGAAATGCTTTCTGAATCATGTCACCACTGCTGGTGAATAGGAAAGGTGTGGCATCGGCAATTTAAGATTGTTTTTCCTACCCCTTCAGTGCCTCTTTCAGTGATATGAGAGTTACTTACCGACTACCTAAACAACAAAAGCACCCTCATAAGAACCAAAATCAGTGTTTTTGTTGTGTAGGTGGTTGTTAAGTTGGTGTGCTTATCTGGGGGAACATTTGGTGGAGCCTTCTATTCTGCCATTTTGCTCTACTTCTCAAGGTTGTGAGTGTGTTAATATGCACTCGCACCAATGATGTGTGTGTTTCCTTACATCTTCACCACCACTTGATATTATTGAGTTAAATCTTTTCCAAATATTATGAGTAGTAAGTAATATCTATTTGCTTTAATTGTTTATCTTGTCTTTTCACATATACAAATTTATGATTTTACCATAATCACCTGTATCCATCTTTTCTTTAGAATTTGTAACTTCGTGTATTTTAAGAGATGATTTGTTACCCTGAGATTGCAAAGGTATCCACTTACATTTTCTTCTAAATATTTTAAGCTTTCTTTTCACATTTAGTCCGTTAATGACAAAATGAAAATTATTTTCATGTGTAATATGAAACAGGGATGAAGGCTATCTCTTTTCATATAGATCACAAACTTTCCCAATAAATACCATTTGTTGAATAGCTGAATCTCTTACCACTGTATAGTAGTTTCACATCTATCATATAATGACATAACTCTGTGGGTCTGTTTTGAGGCCATTTAATATGTATCATCTCCATTTGTCTATGCCTAAATCAAGATCACACTATTTTAATTACTAATAGCTTTATATTAATTATTGACATTTGGTAAGAAAAGTTCTACCTAATTATTTTTCTGTTTTATATTTTACTTGGCTGAGTTTTTGGCCATTTATTCGTTGCTGAAAATTGAATGTGTTTTGCAAAGTTTGTGTGTTGGTAACTTCATCCCCAATGCAACTGTGTTGAGAAGTGAGACCTTTAAGAGGCAATTAGGTCATAAGGGCTCTGCTCTCATAAATGGATTAAGACCATTATCATGAGAGTGGGTTATTGTCTCTGGATTAGGTTTCTGATAAAAAAGATGAGTTCGGCCTCATTTTTCTCTCTCACTCCTCTTGTTCTTTCTCACTCTCTTGTCTTCCATCATGGAATGAGGGTGCAAGAAGGCCCTCACCAGATGCAGGCCCCTCAACTTTGAACTTTCCAGCCTCCATAACTCTAAGAACTATTTTTTGTTTTTTTTGGTTTTTTTTCATTATCAATTGCCTAGCCTAGGGTATTCTGTTAAAGAAGCACAAAATGGACTAAGATACTTATATATAAGAATTCTCAAATAAGCTCAACAAGTTGTACAAAAAACTCCACAACCCAACAACACTATGGGTTTTCTAATTATGTAGAGCATTATATCGAGCTTATCAATTTTAGAAAAGCAGGCCTCTTCTCAGTCATGAATCTGATCTATCTATTTTAAGTATTATTTTATGTACTTAGGTTGTATAATTTCTCCTTAAATACATTATACTTCTGTTTGAAGAAGGTCTAGGTATATCTCACAAGGAATGCTCTCCCCTCCTACTACCAGAGCCAAGAGGTATTCTTTCTCATTTATTTATCATGAAAACCTAGTGGGGTTCCGGGAAGTCAAACCCCAAAATATGCAAGAAATTTCTCACTCTTATGCTAATCCAAACGCAGCTTCCAGCAATTCATCAAAATTATTATGTAGGTGATTCTACTAGTTTATGACTCCAGTGACTTCTGTTCTAGGCAAAGAGATCTTGGCTCTGATTTTCCAAATTCACTTGTCTCTCCAAATTTAGGGGTTGCAGTTTGCCCTGTGACCTCAGTTCTATGACATCTCCAAGAAAAGTACTTGCCTAGTTTTCCCTTAGTGTAAAGATATGAGTGATAGCTTACAAGTTCTTTACATGTTAAAGCTGAAACCGGAAGACATCCTTGGGATGGATTTTATGCATTCTTTAATATTTCGTAAGTCTAAGCTACAAAATATGTTTCTAAACATTGAAAAGTAGCTTCACACCCAATAGCAAGTCTCTTCCTGGAAGAAGAAATACTATCCCTATTTCAAACACCAAATAAAACATAAAATATTTTTCCATTCACAACTCTGAAAATCATAACAATTCTACTATTTTACCATTATAGGAAATGTGGGCAAAATTATGTTTCCTAGGTTTCCACTGTAGTTGATCACAATGTCAAAATTTATTTTACACATTGTTGAATTTGCTTCCAAATATTTTATTGTTTATAATTCTTTTATCTTATGAGATTATCCTAAGTTTTTCTTTATTGCATGAATAATATCCAGATTTTAGATTAACACAATACCACATAAAATTATTTAAGGACCTTTGATTTTTTTGTACTCTTAAGATTTTGTATTAATCTATGTTTTAAACATTTGGTAGAATTTACCTGTAAAACTATCTGACCTGGTTGTTATCTAGTCAGGTATCTTTGGTTTGGGGTTTTTCTTTTTTTGGTAAATATTATTTTGTTTTTGTTTTGTAAAAACAAAAAAAAACTGAAAAATAAATTTGATTTACTTAATGACTATAAGTCTATTCAGATTTTCTGCTTTGTAAATTGGATTTGATAGAAATAATTTTCATATTTATTTGATACATTTACTTATAACTCATCCTTATAATTTTGTCAATGTCTAATGAACTTTATGTCGTCCTTCATTCTTAATATTTTCTACTTGTAACTTTACTCTTTTCTCCAATTCAATCTAGCAGAGATATGACTATTAGTCTTTACATAGAGCCAACTTTTGGCTATGCTGATCCTCTATTTTTTTCTATTACTTTAATTTTGCCTCAATTGGCATCATTTTCTTTTCATATTTGATATTTTGATTTTCTTTTCCAGTCATCTTCATTGTAAACTGAACTTATTAATTCTCAATCTTTCTACTTTTTCAGTAAGTACATTTAGAGCTATATAGTTTGATATATATATTTTTTGCCTGTATCACACATAGGTTTTCCTTGTGTAATGTTTTGTATTGTCATTATAATTTATTTCTTCACCAATGAATTATTTAGAATTATTAGATATTTAAAACACATGTCTTTTCTAAAGTTTCCAGATCCATGGGGGTTGCCATATCTTTGTTATTGACTTGCAATTTTATTATGTATTGGTTGGAGAAGATAGTTTATATGTTAATTCTTTGGTATTTGTTCAAAATTCCATTGTAGTCTGGTAGGTGCTCTATTTTATAAATGTTTTATATTTGCTTGAAAAAAGTATAACGTTTTATTGCTGAGTGAGAATTCTATAAGTATAATTTCTATCAAGCCTATTGCTCAAAATTGTATATATTTAGTAGCAGTTTCCACAAGTCTATCAATTATTAAGAAAATGTTTTAAAATCTCCCCTAGATTATACCATTTCATGTTGATGCTATGTTTTTAGGTAGAAAATGATCTCAGAACTGATTATACATTGCCGATTTTTTTCTTTTATCACAATGTAATTATATTAATTTATCACCAAGAAGGCAATTCGTTGACTCTATTATTTCATATTCATATTGCATACATTCCAGTTTCTGGTTATTATTAAATATCGGAAATAATAATATCAGAAAAAACTGATGTATAGCAATTTAATACCAATGCATTTTTTTACCTTTTTAAATTCATCTTTTCTGTGCCATACATTTTAGCCATATCTCTTATAAATAGATAAAACTAAATTTTTAATTCAATCCAAGCATTTCTTTACCAAATGATTTTAATCTCTTAAATTTTACTACTAATTATTAACTGTATTTAGATTATGCTTTTGTTTTATTTGTATTTTGTAATCCCTCCCTGCATTCTATTATGCTCATTGGATTTTGTCACTTGCCGTATTCCTTCTGTACTTGTGTGAAGTCATTAATTTTTCTCATAGGTACACTACATGTTTCATATGTATAGTTGACTTAACAAATTATAAAATTAATCAATATCTCCACTGTACTCGTAAAACAAGGACTTTCAAGTGCTTTCACACTATTCATCCTTTACCAGTTCTATTTTATTATTGCCTTGCATGTTATTTCCAACTTGGTTTAAGCTCCAGACTATTACTTGTGTTGTTTTCTTTGTTCAGCAAATGCTTATTAAGATTTGTTATAGTTCTACCAATTTTAATGATCATTATTGCCTCTTGCCTTCCATTTCCTCCTTCCTAGTTCAGGTTAACTACACAAGATATTTTTTCTTTAGTTATTCTTTCAATTAGGACTTGGATATAGTATAGTAGATAATTGTTTTTCTAACTATAGCTTAAATTTGTTAGTCCTGAAAATTCTATTATCTGAAGTTTAAGGGTTGCTAATCTTTTGTTTATTGTATCTTCTGCTTCTTCCTTATGGAGGATCATATCCCTTTGCAGTATTTCATTACTTATTGTGACCTCATCTTTATCAGTGATTTTTTTTATTGAAATCACATTTACCCTTGCTTTTGTGTTACTATAAAATGGTTTTAGCCAGGCATAGTGGCATGCACCTATAATCCCAAGTACTCATAAGGCTGAAGAGAAAAGATCACTTGATCCCAGGAGTTTGAGATCAGCCTAGGCAACATAATGAGACCATATCTCTAAAAAGAAAGAAAAGAAAAGAAAGAAAAGGAAAAAAAAAAAAGTGGTTTTGTATTTCATTCTACGGAGATCTCAGGATTTTGGTAGTCTGGTATGATACTACATTATTTTCTCAGAGAATTCCTGTGACATACAGGTAGTATGAGTTTACTATCCACACCTAAGGGTAGCATGGGTCTATATCTTTCATATTAGTATCAGAGTATATTAGTTTGCTAGGGTTGCTGTGGCAAAGTACCACAAACTGGTACCACAAACTGGTTTATCCCTATCTCCTCATTCACTGAAAAAAAAAGCCTTGTGCTCTTTTCTAACTTCCAATAACCTCTCTCTGTACTCTAAAGATGCTAACAGTGGAAAATTCTTAATCACAAAACATGACAATGTTATTAGGCCACAGAGTCTGAGATTGCAGCCCTTGCCATATCAGCTAGTATGACCAGCTTCTGTCATTTAGTTATTTGTCTTGATTGCCTCGTCTTTTCTATCTGAGAGGATAATTTCACCTTTTTCCTCTCTGATTTAAACCAGTCTTTTAATGTCACCCAGTGATTTGGATTTAATGACTATCTAACTACCTTTACCCTGGCAATGCTTTAGGCCCAGCCATCTGCACAATGGGTCTAAGAAACATTTCAGTGAAGCATCATGATAGGCCAAATTTGGAACTAAAAAAGTCTATTTGGATGTAAATTAGGAATTTGAGTCTACAGACATACTCTAGATTTTCTGGCTTAGTGTCTCAGTATCTATTTTAGTTGAAACAATTCTGATTAAATCAGATGTTCTTTCCCTTTGTAATTTTCATTATAGAGTTAAGTGCCTTATAGTGAAGCAGAATGTTTCAAAGTATTTTAGAGAGTACAGATTTCTATTCTAGTGAGGCTCTTCTTAAAATTATTCTAATTTCTCCTCAACCTGGAAATAAGCAAAATTTGTTTCTATAGATACAGCAGAAAATAATTTCAATTCATATTGAAATATTATTATTTGCATCCTAAAATTTGCCATAGGAGTTTGTTCCAATTCTCGAATTCTTACAAGTTAAGAAAAGTCAGTTTAGAAGAATAACAGTTTTACCTCCAGCTAGAACTTCTTGAAATAAACAAAATAAAAGAAAGAAAGAAAAGGAAAGAAAGAGAAAGAAGAAAGAAAGAAAAAAGAAAGAAAGAAAGAAAGAAAGAAAGAAAGAAAGAAAGAAAGAAAGAAAGAAACAATGGTGTGTATCTGTGGTCCCACTTATTTGGGAGGCTGAGGTGGGAGGATCACATGAGCCTGGAGGACAGAGGTTGCAGTGAGCCTGGAGGACAGAGGTTGCAGTGAGCCAAGATCACACCACTACACTCCAGCCTGGGTGACAGAGCAAGATCTTGTCTCAAAAAAAAAAGAAAAAGAAAAAAGGAGGGAAGGAAGGAAGGAAGGAAGGAAGGAAGGAAGGAAGGAAGGAAAAAGAAAGGAAAGGAAAGGGAAGAAGGAGGGAAAGAGGGAAAGAGGGAAAGAGGGAGGGATGGAGGGAGGGAGGAAAGGAAGGAAGGAAGGAGGGAAGGAAGGAAGGAAGGAAAGAAGGAAGGAAAAGAAAGAAAGAAAAAGAAAAGAAAGGGAGGAAAAGAAAAGAAAGAAAGAGAAAGAAAGAAAGAAGAAAGAAAGAAAGGAAGAAAGAAAGAAAGAAAGAAAGAAAGAAAGAAAGAAAGAAAGAAAGAAAGAGAAAGAAGCCATATTTCT
>NW_016820417.1:44103-53115 GCF_001698545.2 Rhinopithecus bieti | reverse complement strand
CCAAAAAGTATGTAATTTCTAAAATCTGCTTGCTTAATCCTGATATTTAATTATTTTGTATTCTTTTGTTTTAATTTCAGGAAAGGTGTGAATTTGGGCTATAAAATACAGTGTCAATGTTTATAAGAAAAAACAGTGACCTACCTGAGGCTACACACAGTAATCCTAGGTCTGTCAAATGTCACTGACAGGAGGCAGGCTCATCTAGAACTTTTGCCTCTCATTATTATGGAAATAAGGAGGCAAAAAATCAGAAATATAAGGGTAGATACAGCCAACAATTTTGGTTTTGTTTAGCATGCTTATTTTTTAAAGGATCAATCAAAACAAATATGCATAACCTCTGAGAAATGAAATTATTGTTAAAACTGTATGAAGCCCAGAGAGGAAAAATCTTGTCCAAAGTATGTAGATATTCACAGACACAAGTAAGATCACAGGCTCTAAGAAACAACTTCCCTTACTCTCTTTATATCTTATGCCTTTTCAAAAATACTTTTAATGCTAGAGAAGTTGAATCAGTTGCTGTTAACAAATCCACCCTAATATATTCCACGCTCCAGTTGATTGATGAGAAAAAGAACAACAAAGCATAAGCAATTACTGTGTAAGGATTCAGAGATGATAAAAGTTTAGCAGTATCTTGGGAATAAGATTCAAACAAAGCATTACAAGGGTTATGGACCTACACAGGAGTAGAAGTGTGTGCCCAGTCTTGGTTCCTTTCACTTATACCCAAGAACAACCTTTCTTTCTGGAAATGTTTTGTTGTATGTTTGTTGGGCAAACACCTGAAATTCTGGCTTGGATTTTAAAGACACTATCAAGTAATAAGAGATCAGATCTCAAAGGGTCTTTAGGAATGGTTTCATCTGGGGTCTATATGGTAGATTGTGATGGTTAATTTGTGTGTCAACTTGGCTAGGCGACAGTGGTCAGTTGTTAGGTCGAACATTAGTCTAGATGTTGCTATAAAAGTATTTTCTAAATGTGGTAAATTTCTATAATCAGTTGATTATAGTAAAGGAGATTATCTTCAATAATGTGCGTGGGCCTCATCCAGTCAGTTGAAAGCCTTATGGTTCTGAGAGAAGAAGAAATTTTCCTGAAAATGTAAAATTCTGCCTGAACTTCCAAAATGTGAACTGCCCTTTGGATTTCAGACCTAAGACTACAACATCAAGTCTTGTCTTAGGTTCTAGCTTGCTGGCCTGCCCTATAGACTCTGGACTTGCCAGCATCTATAATCACATGAGCTAGTCTCTCTAAATAAAAAAAGAAACATCCTATTTGTTCTGTTTTTCTGGAGAAATCTGAGTGACACAGAGAATGTATGTTTCTTTTGTAGGCTATCATAGAGTTCTAAAGTAATTTTTTAATTACAATGCATTTGGGAAGAGTATACGTTCTCATCTTCCTAGGTAACTACTATTCCCTGTTGTCCTTACATCTAGTAGTTTTGCTTCTGAAATCACCTGAGTATGAGAACAGCATCCCAAGCTACCCCCTCAGTTTACATATAAGGAAACCGAAACACACAGTGTGAATGGGTCTTGTATGAATTCCTAGGAATTTTGCAAAATTAAGACTGAAGCTTAGGTGACCTGGCATCTAGGGCAATGTTCTTTCCATGACTCTTACTGTCTTCTTCTCCTTTCCCTTTGTAATTCTATCAACAGCTTAGACTTGGGAGTGGCCAAGATGGCTGAATAGAAGCAGCTAGGGTGTGTGGCTCTCACAGAGATAAATGAAAGGGGTAAGTAAACACAGCACCTTCAACTGAAAAATCCAGGTACTCACATTGGAACTAATTAAGGAAACAACTTGACCCATGGAGAAGGGAGAAAAGCAAGGCAAAATGATGGCCAACCCAGAAGTGGCACAGAGTCAACAGAACCTCCCCTCCCACACCTTCCTGGGAAAGCCATGAGTGAATGTGCAACCCTGGGAACCCAAACTTCTCCCACAGATCTTTGCAACCATTGGGTCAGGAGATCCTCTCATGAACCCACTCCATCAAGGCCTTCAGCCTGACACACAAATATATGTGGAGTCTTGGAAGAGCAGCTCCTTAGGCATGCAGAGACCCAGGAGCTTTACATACTCTAGCTCCAGGCTTGTCAACAAAAGTAACTGCAACTCTGGCAAAGTGGGAGTTTAGACTTGTGATATGGTTTGGTTGTGTCCCCACCTAAATATCTCGAATTGTAGCTCCCATAATCCCCACATGTCATTGGAAGGACCTAGTGGGAGGTAATTGAATCATGGGGATGGGAATTTCCAATGCTGTTCTCATGATAGTGAATAAGTCTCATGAGACCTGATGGTTTTTTAAAGGGCAGTTCCCCTGCACACACTCTCTTGCCTGCTGCCATGTAAGATTTGCCTTTGCTCCTCCTTCACCTCCTGCCATGATTGTGAGGTCTCCCCAGTCATGTGTACCTGTGAGTCAATTAAACATCTTTCCTTTATAACTTACCCAGTCTCAGGTATGTCCCTATAACAGTGTGAGAACAAACTGATACAGTAAATTGGTATCAGAAGTGGGGGGGTGTTGTAAAGATACCTGAATATGTGGAAGCAACTTTGGAACTGGGTAACAGGCAAAGGTTGGAACAGTTTGGAGAGCTCAGAAGAAGACAGGAAAATGTGAGAAAGTTTGGAACTTCCTAAAGACTTGGAGGACTCAAAAGACAGGAAGATGTGAGAAAGTTTACAGCTTCCTAAAGACTTATTGAATGGCTTTGACCAAAATGCTGATAATGATATAGACAATACATTTCAGGCTGAGGTGGTCTCAGATAGAGATGAAGAACTTGTCAGGGACTGGAATAAAACTCACTCTTGCTATACAAAAGACTGGCAGCATTTTGCCCCTGCCCTAGATATCTGTGGAACTTTGAATTTTGGAGAGATGATTTAGGGTATCTGGTAGAAGACATTTCTAAGCAGAAAAGCATTAAAGGTGAAGCAGAGCATAAAAACTTGAAAAAATTGCAGTCTGACAATGTAATAGAAAAGAAAACCCACTTTCTGGGGAGAAATTCAAGCCTGCTGCAGAAATTTGCATAAGTAACAAGAAGCCAAATGTTAATTGCCAAGACAATGGGGAAAATGTCTCCAGGGCATGTCAAAGGTCTTCATGGCAGACCCTCCCATTATAGGCCCAGAGGCCTAGGAGGGAAAAATTGTTTCATGGGCTGACCCAGGGACCCACTGTTCTATGCAGCCTCAGGACATGGTGTCCTGTGTTCCAGCTGCTTCAGCTTCGGTTGTGGCTAAAAGGGGCCAATGTACAGCTAAGGCCATTGCTTCAGAGAGTGCAAGCCCCAAGCCTTGGCAGCTTTCATGTGGTGTTAAGCCCACAGGTACAGAGAAGTCAAGAATTGTGGTTTGCAACCTCCACCCAGATTTCAGAGGATGCATGGAAATACTTGGATTTCCAGGCAGAAGTTTGCTGCAAGAGTGGAGCCCCCATAGAGAACCTCTGCTAGGGTAGTGCAAAAGGGAAATATGGGGTTGAAGCTCCCACACAAGGTCCCCACTGCCTAGTGGAGCTGTGAGAAGAGGGCTACTATCTTCCAGACCCCCTGACAGCTTGCACCATGCACCTGGAATGCCGCAGACACTCAACTCCAGCCCATGAAAGCAGCAAGGATTGGGGGGTTGTACTCTGCAAGCCACAGGGGTAGAGTTGCCCAAGGCATTCGGAGCCCACTTCTTGCATCAGCATGACCTGGATGTGAGACATGCAGGTCAAAGGAGATCATTTTGGAACTTTAAAATTTAATGAGTGCCCTGTTGGATTTCAGACTTGCACAGGGTTTGTAACCTCTTTATTTTGGCCAATTTCTCACATTTGGAACAGATGTAGTTACCCAATGTCTGTACCCCTATTTATCTAGGAAGTAATTAACTTGCTTTTGATTTTACAGGCTCGTAGACTGAAGGGACTTGCCTTGTCTCAGATGAGATTTTGGACTTGGACTTCTGTGTTAATGGTGGAATGAGTTAAGACTTTGGGGTACTGTAGGAAGGGCATGACTGTGTTTCAAAATGTGAGAACATGAGATTTTGGAGGCACCAGGGGCATAATAATATTATTTGATGGTGTCCCCACCCAAACCTCATCTTGAATTGTAGTTCTCATAATCCCCACATGTCATGGGAGGGACCTTCTGGGAGGTAATTGAATCATGAGGGCAGGTTTTTCCTGTGCTGTTCTCATGACAGTGAATAAGTCTCATGAGATCTGATGGTTTTTAAAGGGCATTTCCCCTGCACATGCTCTCTTGCCTGCTGCCATGTAGGACGTCCCTTTGTTCCTCCTTCACCTTCTGCCATGATTGTGAAGCCTGCCAGCCATGCGGAATTGTGAGTCAATTAAATCTCTTTCCTTTATAAACTACCCAGTCTTGAACATGTTCTTATTGCAGCATGAGAACAGACTAATACAACCTCCAAAAATATCCCTAGGAAAGAGGCTAAATCTAGGAGGTCAAGCAGCAATGGCTTGCAAGCCCCATTTCCATGGTGTCTCACAGGATAAGACCCACTGGCTTGGAATTCCAGCAGCTACTAATAACAATGTTGTGCCTATCTTCTGGGACAGAGCTCCTGGGTGTAGGGACAGGCTGACATATTTGTGGTTTGGACAACTCAGCCATTCCAGCCTGCAGGCTTTAGAGAGTCCAAACCAACCTGGGGCAGAAGTGATCCCCCAGTACAGCACAGCTGCTTTACCAAAGCATGGACAGACTTCCTCTTTAAGCAGTTCCTGATCCCATTCCTCCTGACTTGGTGAAAGCTTCCAAACAGTGTCTCCAGCCACTTCCTACAGGTGCATTTTGGCTGGCAACAGGTCCATACTTTCCTGGGAGGGATTTTTCAGAAAAAGCTGAAGGCCACCATCTTTGCTGTTTCACAGCTTTCACTGGTGATACCTCCAGGTACTGGAAAATCCAAGGTGACTAGGGATAGGAGCAGGCCCCCAACAAACTACAGCATCCCTATGGAAAAGTGTCAAGACTGCTAAAAGAAAAAAATATTCAAAGGTCAGCAACCTCAAAGACTGAAGGTAGGTAAGCCCACAAAGATGAGAAAGGATCAGCACAAGAATGCTGAAAACTCAAAAAGCCAGAGTGTCTACTTTCCTCCAAATGACCACATCACCTGTCCAGTAAGGGTTTGGAACTGGGCTGAGGCTAAGATGGCTGAACTGGATTAAGAATTAGAAGTAGAATTCAGAATATGGATAAAATGCACACAATTCAAAGAAGCTAAATATCATGACAAAACATTGCAAGAGCTGACAGACAAAGTAATCAGTAGAGACAAGAACATAACTGACCTAATAGAGCTGAAAAACACAGTAAAAGAATTTAATAATCCAATCATAATCATTAATAGCAGGATAGACCAAACAAAGGGAAGAATCTCAGAGCTTGAATACCATATTCTGAAAAATAAGACAAATAGACAAGAATGAGAAAAAAATATTGACAAAAAATGAGCAAAACATCCAAGAAATACAGGATTATGTAAAGAGACTGAATCTGTGACTGATTGGTGTACCTGAAAGAGATGGGGATAATGGAACCAATTTGAAAAATATATTTCAGGATATCGTCCATAAGAAGTATCCCAACCTAGACAGACAGGCCAACATTCAAATTCAGGAAATCCAGTGAACTCCAGTAAGATATTCTACAAGAATGTCATCCTCAAAACACATAATCATCAGATTCTCCAAGGATGAAACGAAGGAAAAAATGATAAGGGCAGCTAAAAAGAAAGGCGAGGTCCCCTACAAAGGGAAGTCCATCAGACTAACAGCAGACCTCTCAGCAGAAATCCTACAAGCCAGAAACCTTACAAGCCAACATTGTTAAATAAAAGAAATTCCAAACCAGAACTTCATATCTGGCCAAACCAAGCTTTGTAAGTGAAGGAGAAATAAGATCCTTTTCAGACAAGCAAATGCTGAGGGAATTTGTTTCCACTAGACTTGGCTTAAAAGAACTCCTGAAGGAAGCAATACACATGGAAAGGAAAGATCATTAACACCCACTACAAAAACACACTGAAATACAGAGACCAGTGACATTATAAAACAACCACATAAACAAATGTGCAAACTAACCAGCTAACACAACGATGACAGGATCAAATACACAGATATTAATAATAACCTTAAATGTAAATGAGCTAAACACCCCAATTAAAAGACACAGAGTGGCAAACTGGATAAAGAACTAAGATCCATTGGTATGCTGTCTTCAAGAGATCCATCCCACATGCAATGATACACATAGGATCACAGTAAACAGATGGAGGAAAATCTACCAAGCAAATGGAAAACAGAAAAAAGCAATCCTAGTTTCTGACAAAATAGACTTTAAACCAACAAAGATTTTAAAAAGACAAAGGAGGGCATTACATAAGGGTAAAGGATTTAATTCAAAAAGAAGATCTAACTATCCTAAATACATTATTCATGCAACACAAGAGCATCCAGGTTTGGAAAGCAAGTTCTTAGAGACCTGCAAAGAGATTTAGACTCCCACACAATAATAGTGGGAGATGTTAACACCCTACTGACAATATTAGACAAATCATCGAGCAGAAAATAACAAAGATATTCAGGACCTGAACCTCAGCCCTGGATCAAATGGACTAGATAGGTATCTACAGAACCTTCCCCAAAATACAACAGAATATACATTCTGCTCATCCCACATGGCACTTACTCTAAAATCAATCACATAACTGAAAGTAAAACACTCCTCAGCAAATGCAAAAGAACTGAAATGATAACAAACCATCTCTCAGACCACAGTGCAATCAAATTAGAATTCAAGACTGAGAAATTCACTCAAAACCATGCAATTACATGAAAGATGAGTAACCTGTTCTTGAATGGTTTTTGGGTAAATAATGATATTAAGGCAGAAATCAAGAAGTTCTTTGAAACTAATGAGAACAAAGATACAATGTACCAGAATCTCTGGGACATAGCTACAGGGTTGAGAGGGAAATTTATAGCACTAAATGCCCACAGCAAAAAGTTAGAAAGAGCTCTAATTAACAACCTAATATTACAACTAAAGGAACTAGAGACCCAAGAGCAAACAAATTCCAAAGCTAGCAGAAGATAAGAAATAACCAAAATCAGAGCTGAACTGAAAGAGATAGATGCACACAAAAAATTCAAAAGATCAACAAATCCAGGAGCTGTCTTTTTGAAAAAAATAAATAAATAGATAGACCACTAGCTAGACTAATGAAGAAGAAAGGAGAAAAGAATCAAATAAACACAACCAGAAACAACAAGGGGAAAATTAGCACTGATCCCAAAGAAATACAAACTATCAGAGAATATTATAAACACCTTTATGCACATAATCTAGAAAATCTAAAAGAAATGGATAAATTCCTGAACACATGCAACCTCCCAAGACTGAACTAGGAAGAAGTTGATTTCCTGAACAGACCAATAATGAGCTCTGAAATTGAATCAGTAATAAATAGCCTACCAACCAAAAAAAGCCCAGGATCTGATGAATTCACAGCTGAAGTCTACCAGATGTACAAAGAAAAGCTGGCACTATTTCTACAGAAACTTTTCCAAAAATTTAGGAGGAGGGACTCCTTGCCAAGTGATTCTATGAGGGCAGCAGTATCCTGATACCAAAACCTGACAGAGATATATGAATAGTAGAAAAAGAAAACTTCAGGCAAACATCTTTTATGAACATCAATGGAAAAATCCTCAACAAAATACTGACAAGCCAATCCGGCAACACATCAAAAAATTTATCCACCACTATCAAGTAGGCTTCATCCCTGCAATTCAAGGTTAGCTCAACATATGCAAATCAATAATATGATTCATCACATAAACAGAACTAAAGGCAAAAACCACATGACTATCTCAATAGATACAGAAAAGCTTTCAATACAATTCAACATCCCTTCATGTTAAAACTCTAAATAAACTAAGAATTGAAGGAACATATTTCAAAATAATAAGGGGCATCTATGACTAACCCACAACTAACATTATATTGAATGGCCAAAAGCTGGAAGCATCCGCCTTGAAAACTGGCACAAGACAAGGATGTCTTCTCTCACCAATCCTATGCAACACTGGAAATTCTGGGCAAGTCACTCATGCAAGAGAAAGAAATAAAGGGCACTCAAACAGAAAGAGAAAAAGTCAAACTATCCCTTTTTGCAGAAGACATGATCCTCTATCTAGAAAACCTCATCATCTCAGCCAAAAGCATCTTAAGCTTATACAAAAATTTCAGCAGAGTCTCAGGATACAAAATCAAAGTGCAAATATCACTAACATTTCTATACACCAGCAACAGTCAAGCTGATAGCCAAATCATAAAGGCAATTCCATTCACAATTGACACAGAAAGAATAAATACCTAAGAATACAGCCAACTAGGGAGGTGAAAGATCTCTACATGGAGAACTATAAACCACTATTCAAAGAAATCAGAGATAACACAAACAAATGGAAAAACATTCCATACTCATGGATAGGAAGAATCAATATCATTAAAATGGCCATACTGCCCAAAGCAATTTATAGATTCAGTGCTATTTCCATTAAACTACCATTGACATTCTTCACAGAACTAGGAAAAACTATTTCAAAATTCATATGGAACCAAAAAGGAGCCCAAATAGCAAAGGCAATCCTAAACAAGAAGAACAAAGCTGGAGACATCATGTCACCCAACTTTAAAACTATACTGCAGTGCTACAGTAACCAAAAAACCATGGCACTGGTACAAAAACTGACACATAAACCAATGGAACAGAATAAAATCCCAGAAATAAAACTCCACACCTACAACTATCTGATTTTTCACAAACTTGACAAGAACAAGCAATGGGGAAAGTATTCTCTAATCAATAAATGTTGCTGGGATAACTGGCTAGCCATATACAGAAAATTGAAACTGGACCCCTTCCTTACAACATATACAAAAATTA
>NW_016820417.1:40573-43749 GCF_001698545.2 Rhinopithecus bieti | reverse complement strand
GAAAATTTTTGCAAACTATGCATGTGACAAAGGTCTAACAGTCAGTCTCTATAAGGAACTTAAACACATTTACAAGAGAAAACAACTTCATAAAAAAAGTGGGCAAAGGATATGAATAGACACTTTTCAAAAGAAGACATACATATGGCCAACAATCATATGGAAAAAAGCTTAACATCACTGATTAGAGGAATGCAAATCAAAACCACAATGTGATACCATTTAACACTAGTCAGAATGGCTATTATTAAAAAGTCAAATAATAACAGATGTTGGTGAGGTTGTGGAGAAAAAAGGAACTCTTATATACTGTTGGTGGGAGTGTAAATTTGTTCAGCCATTGTGGAAGAAAGTGTGGCAATTCCTCAGAGACCTAAAGACAGAAATACCATTAGACCCAGCAATTCCATTACCGGGTAGATACCCAGAGGAATATAAGTTATTCTATTATAAAGACATATGCATGCATATGTTTATTGCAGTGCTACTCACAATAGCAAAGACATGGAATCATCTTAAATGTCCATCAATGATAAACTGGATAAAAAGTATGGTTTATATACACCAGAAAATACTATGCAGTCATAAAACATAATGAGATCATGTCCTTTGTGGGAGCATAGATGGAGCTGGAGGCCATTATCCCTAGCAAACTAACACAGGAACAAAAAACCAAATACTGCATGTTCTCACTCATAAGTGGGAGCTAAATGATGAGAACATAGGAACACATAGAAGGGAGCGACACACACTGGGGCCTTTCACAGAGTGGAGTGTCAGAGGAGAGAGATTAGGAAACATAGATAATGGGTACTAGGCTTAATACCTGGGTGATGAGATAATCTGTACAACAAACCCCCATGATACAAGTTTACCTATGTAACAAACTTGCACTTGTACCCATGAACTTAAAAAAAAAGCTAAAACAAAAAATTAAAAAAAAAAAAAAAGAGCTTAGCCTCAGCCTTTCTTCCAGTGGCCATCCAAAAGTGAACAACTCAAAAGTCAGCCTAGTTTGAACCTTCTCTGATAAGGCCTTTCATTCAGGCTTAACGGTTCTTGCCCCTGTACTTCCTCCTCAGTCAATATAAGAAAGGATTTTGATGATGACCTGCATAGAAAAGAGATTGTGATTATTTATCCCTATAGATGAGGGAACTGTTGCAGGATAGGGTAGAGTCAGCAAGGTTTCTCCATGGTCTCAAGAGACAGACCTGAAGTATCAGAAAGCCAGAGTAAGTACCAGAGCCTCAGTATATTTGAAATTCAGTGGCAGGCAGGTCTTGAACTCCGTTCAAAAAGGTTTAGTTATAGGGCTTTTATAAAAAGTCCTTGTTGCAGAATGGGTTCAAATTTATGTCATCCCCTTGCAAGAACACAGAGGAGAACTTTATTATAAGCTTTGTTGACATTTTACTTGCTATGAAAGGAATAACATCAAAGCTAAAAAGTACCTTTCAAACAATGTCTAACCCCTTTATTCGTCAGAAGGGAGACTACTTAGAGAAGATAAGTGAGTTACAAAAAACTTGCAGAAATGAGGTTTGATATACAGAAAGCTCATAAAGGAGTCATGATATACAGGACACTAGTAGAAGAACCAGGATTGGAATCCAAGCATCCTGCTCATATGCAGTGCTCTTTCCATCACACCACAAATTTTAAATGTTCTGAGACTCATTAAAGCTGCACTAAATACGCAGTTGTCATTTGTAAATTGTCTGGGATTTTCTTTGCTGACAGCACCTCAGGACTGTGTTTTCAAAGGCAATCCCACTTTTATTTTTGAATTTGCCTTGATTTGTTTGCTTTTGTTTGTAAAGAAGACAGCATTCAATCAAAATGCTTAAATCCACTCACAGAGATGCTTGCTTACTTATTCCAGTGAATGGAAAAGGAAAACACACAGAAGAAAATGATTCTGTGTTGTAAAGTTGCACTGTCCTCTTTTCTTCTCAGATTAATGCTCTCTGACATGAACATTGCAATTCACTGCATTATGAAGAAAATATAAACAGACAGCATTTCTGAAACGCAAACCACAGTTTTTAGGAATATACCTAAAATAAAAAGGAGCATGTAGATGGCTCTTCTGGTCAGGCACATGGAAAATGCTTTTTATTTGGTAGGGTTTATCCAGAGGCCAAAAGATTTTATGACCAAGTGTTTTGCTATTTGTGTAACTGTGGTTTTCTTCGTTTGTTTTTCCCCACTGTATTTTCTCCTTGCTACATTCTACTCATCTTTTCCAAACTACCCATTCTGCTACTTCTCCCCATGCAAGCTCTTAATTGAAAACAAAAAATTCATGACTTGAATCCTTTTTACCATTCTTTCCATCTCCATTCCTCTCAATATTTACTAAATCAAAAGAATGATGCAAATAGTGTATGTGGATTTTTCCAAGGAATATCACAAGCCCTTATATTATTTTTGTGAAGAAAATTGATTGACGTTAGGAAACAGGTCAATTCATAGCTGACTGAATAATAATACTCAAAGAGTTTCAATTAAACAAGCAAATTTAGAAAGAGTTCTCTAGTGTAACACCAGAGGAACCTGCCCTTAGTCAGTCTCTCTTTTTTTTTATATTTGGGAATGGCCTCACCAGACTAGGATCACTATGAAGCTAGACTTTCACTCAGTGTTTGGCATAAATTAGGAAGTCAATAAATATTTTTTAAGAATCAATAACGAGGATGAGCATACTGATAATATGCTGAAGAAATCCATAGGATCAGGAATTGAAAAAGCAATCTCAACATATTATTGATGACCTTAGCAATGAACCAGATCTATGCAGAACATGGCTAGAGACATATCACAATTTCTCAGATATAACAAAAAGGAAGTGCGGTTTAAGAGCAGACTGTGTTTAATGTAAAAACAACTCTGAGATAAAGCCAGCTCAAAATATTATAAAAGCATGATAGAACTGCCAATTAAGCCAATATTATCTTAAACTGCACTAAAAAAAATGGGGTCCTGAGCTAGGAAATTGAACTCCTAGTCCAGTTTTTAGCAGAACACCCATATTGGCTAAAATCAGTTTTACTAATGATCCAATATCCAATATCCAATTTCAGTTGACTAAAATAGAACTTGCTTTCAAGTGATTTGGCATCCACTCAGAGATCCTAAAAATAAAATTATATTCAAATCATATTATAATTAAT
>NW_016820417.1:27422-38161 GCF_001698545.2 Rhinopithecus bieti | reverse complement strand
AAAAAAAAAAAAAAAAAAAAAAAAAAAATTGTAATGGTTACCTTAAATTACATTCTTAAGACTGTTTTGCAGGTAATTGGTTACATTTTTAATGTGTCACCAAGGTTATTTATAAATAAGCTGTAGGACTACAATTTAGGAATATTCTACTGAGAGCTGAGACTTTGAATTTCTATCCTAGGCTTAGTGTTAACATCTTTCTCTCTGCAAATTCTCTCCACACATAATGGCTGCTATGACTGTGTTATTTTCCTGATGCTCTTTTAAAATGAAGTCTTATGAACTTTAACTTGGTTTTTATTGGGAGATTAAGATTCTGTAATTTTAAGCTAGGCAGAACACAAGAAGCTGATAGCAAGAAACAATTATTTGCCATCAAACCCATGACACGATGTTCTTCATCTGCTTGTGTCAAACAATCACAGTCTTATTTACTTAGTGTCTTATCCAAAATACAACAGAAATAGTATATTAGAAATGTAAAACTATGGGTGCGTTATAGGTACATTGATCTCAGTGAAACCTGATATAATAGCTCACAATCCTGAGGAACAAGATAACCATAAATAGTGAGCTGGAGCATAAAGAATATGGCTTTGCTTACCTTTTGGGCAAACAACCCTAACAGTCTCAGTAGCATCTTGGGGCATCTCTCTTTTTCAACCAAAAAAATGATCATTATGTGTAGTAATCAGGAATTATCAAAGATAATAGTCCTATTAAATTATCTAATGGATATTGTCCTTAAGAAGTTAGAGAAATGTTTTAATTGTTCTTGAAGATTTTTTAAAACTTAGTTTATATTTTAAAAGTCAAACCAATGGAGAGATTGACATCAGTTATATAAAGTCATTTTTGTAAAGTGCACCCATGCCTACAGATGTCAGATAAGCTTCCCCATACTTGATCCTGTATTTCACTTTTCCATCTTGTTTCCTTTGGGTTTATATAATTAACAATATTAGTTGTGTCTAGGAAATTGGCATTATTCCACTTCCTACCCTAGGGATTCACAATTGTTACTCATTAATCATATGGGGTAGGGGTTGGTAAGATAGGAATAACCTCATACGTCAATATTGATATCAAAATATTCCTGGACATGGGACATTAGAACTACATACCAAGTAAACAAAATGTTTATTATCTAAGCTAAACTATTCAAGGAATGTTTATTTCTCCCCTGAACTACATTATTTAATGTTCGCAGGTTATTGCTGTCTTTTCAATGTGTAACCATTTAATTATTAGTCAATTACATCATATTTGGACATTACTTGATTTAACTAATAATTACCACCCAGAAAAATGGCTTGTAAAGCAAATTTGTGTAAAACAAGTTACCTTTTCCTATCAACCTTTATAATAATTTAAGGAATGAAGAAATGTGTCCCGGAACTTTTGCAGGTTTTTTTCTTTTCTGTTCCTGCCTAAAGGTGATTATAGCGCAAGAGGGGTACAGTTACTCCACTAACTCAAAACATCTGCCACCTGCCTGAAGCCATGGCTCAATTCAGGCATGGAATGCAGGAAGTCCTGCTCTTTCCACCTTGCTTTAGTTTCAAATGCTTGCCACATGCAGACAACTTCTCATCCCCCATTGCCACTGCCTAGATTTGATGTCACATCCAGGATCAAGCTGTGGGAGATATGAGTAGCAGCTGGTCATATCCTGCTGTTTCTGTGGCACGGTACAGACAACTGGAGAACTCATTTTGTATATGCTCTCAGAAACTGTTTATCTGTTGGCAAATTTCAGTTCATGTGACATTTCTGGAAGCATATATTGAATTTATTCCCTACTTTTCTGTTATGGTATATGTCTAGTTGGTGAAACCCCATGTAATGGGGTACACCTGCACTGTTGAATCAGGACGCTGTGAAGCTGCGCAGTAAAATTAACAGTTGGCATTTGGTGTCAGGGCACATTACTGCATTTACAAATTCACCCAATAAATCTACAGACTTTTAATATTTCTTTTTGCTTGTTTGTATGTGTACATTACATACCCAGCTAAGAAATTATCACATCTCCTGGGTGCTTCACACCATGACTCAGTGTCTAGGCAGCACTGAATCAGCATTCGAGAGGACAATGTTACTGAAAGCTTTGTCCTTGAGCTAAAATGTACAATTAAAGTCCTGACTACTTTGTACTCACTAATTATCTAGTGCGACTTTTTCAATGATATGAACATCAATTAGCTCCAGTGTCTTAAACTAATTTTAAATTAGGTAATTGCATTGTATACCCTGCAATTTCTTCTGGGAAACACGTTCTTTACTTCCTGTCTCTAACTGATGGCCAGCTGTTAAATAGCTTCCAAGTTTTCTCTAGGGATGGTTATACATCAGAAATGCATCTTTTATAGGATTTGTTTCAGAACATTCAAGATGAAAGGAACTGTGCAAGTGGTACTGCTATTGTTTATTATTATCAGTGGCAACTCTTTTCACAGCAGCATTGTGTTGGCAATTTGGAGGCAAATGATAATGTTGTAAGATGAATCTCAGGAAATTCTGTTAGATGAATTTTTGCCTTAAAAAGTATTTGCATTACTTTAATACTTCCCAAGTTCTTACTAAATGCATACATGTTGGCAGAAAAGAATTGCAAACTCATCCCGATTTGAGATTTTGTCCAGGTGTGAGGAGGGCCAAAGGGAAGAGAAAAAAGTAACCTGAAGCCTGTTTTGAAAAACATTATAAATAATATTCAAAGTCTTGAGTACTCTAAAGGATGAAATATTCACTAGTGATGAAAGCAAAAGGCAATGTGGGTATTTGTTTTGTTAGCTACCCATGTCTCCTCAATCATGAAAATAAATCCTATCAGCAGATGTCAGGTATTCGATATTCTGAGTAGATTTCTTCTCCCCAAAAATCCAAGTGCCAAAAGCCACATTTAATTAGAGACCAAAATTTTAAACCATACGTAAGCACTGATCTATTTATTATAACTCAGTTTTTAATGGTCGCATATACATTCCAAAACTTAAGGACTATATATAGTATTATGTGTTTGCATAAAGACAATCTGAGTCTATAAATATGAGACATGTGAGTTACTTTGTGTATAGAAATTGTGCTGGTCATATCAGCTATTTTGATAGTCGTTGACATTGAGACAACTCATAGTAAGCAAGTTGCAGATTAACAGAATCCATGTTATCTCTTTTTCAGTTGCATTATCACAGTACGTACATAAGATCCTCAGAGAGGGGAGGCATTCAAAATTTAGTAAGTCTAATCATCTATCCTCTGAATCTACTAGTCTGAGACAGCACTGTGGATAGACAGTTTCCCTCTGTGACTCATTCTTTTAAGATTAACGCTATAATCACAAAAATCCCTAGTTCTCTTAATAATCCTTTGTAGATTTAAAGCCCATTTTAAAAAGTATGTCTTGCATGAGATTAGCATGTTTATGCTCCTTTAGAAAAGAGACCATGCCTTATTCATCTTTGTAGCCACTGCTCTTTGTAGAGTAGTGCACTACAGGAGCTCAATTAAAACTGCTGAATGAAAACTTAATGTTTTTTCTTTCTTCAGCCCTTATCATTTCTTGAAATATAACAATTTATATGATTAACTTTGTAGTAGTATTTCCTTTAATTCATCCTAAAACTGTGTCTTTATTGTTTCAGAGGCTACCTTTTGTCACTCTGGAATTTCGTGAATGCATCTGTGATCATCCAAGTTATTTATTTGCTCAACAGCAATTTATCTAGCCCCTCCTACATACAAGGTCTGTGAAGATACAAATAGGAAAAAGCCAGGCCCCTAAAAGAGCTTCCTTCCTATTGGGGAATGATAAAACAGTAAAAAGTCACAAGTTCCCTAATACAGAAAAGGAGAGAAACATGATATTGTGTGGGAGATGAATTAAGTAGAAAACTATCCAGCTTATAATTGCAAAGTGAAACTGTCTTTTGTTTAGGAGGAGTTTCTTTACAATCTTGTCCTACTAGCAGGGATTGGTTGTCATCTTTTAATCCTTCTGGGAAACTATTTCTTATTCACAAAGTTATTTATTTTTTTATATAAACATGACCTGCTCAGAGAGACTGCTATATTCAATGGTTACCATGTGATGTGATGCCAATACTGATGTGTTAAGTGTTCTTAGGAAAAATTTGTCTCCCCTAAGGTATTCCATAAGAACTTTGTACCATTCACATCACTTACAAAATGACTTTGTAATTCCAAAGTTATGCTATAAAAACCTTATGTATATACACAGTTATCACTCAAGCCAAGAGATGAATTCCTAATCAGAAAGAAACTTGCTTCTTCAGAAAAGAACTATCTTTCAGATCACCTTCATTTTGTTTTAAAATAAGTCGTAGAGGGACAGGTCAAGTATGTACAAGTCATTGGTCAACCTGCTGTTTCTCAACTAATGAGAAATGTCTCCCATGTTTCCATTTATTACAAATTATTATGATAAGAAAAGGGCAAGCATCAGCAATCGTTAGTCAATCCAACAAAAGAAATCAAACCTCACTAGAACTGAATGGCAAAACACTGTAGTCCATTTCTTTCCTAAAATCCATTAACCTCTATTTCATACGAAGCCTCTCATAGAATTTATTTTGATCTGAATACACATTTTTTATTATCATTTACTGTACCACATACTGTATTAAATTTACTCTGCACATATTAAGAAGTTAGGTGGCCCAGAAATTAAATAGTTATCCCGTCGTGTGATAATATATCTTTGAAAAACAAAGAGATCATTGATGATGTAATCTGAGATTCAAGAAGATAGTTTTCTAGAATAATGAATAAAGACTTAGAGTCTCATTCATGAAAGAGAAAAGCATCTCACTTTAAAGATGATTGAAAGGAAATTACCAGGCCTCAAGTGATATAAACATTTAACTCACTATTCTTTCCCTCCTATTCTCATTTCATGAATATTAAACAAATGAGTCTTTTGTTACTGTAAGAACAAAAACTTGATTGATTGATGAGGAAATATGATCTTTACAGGAGTCCATTAGTTCTTTCCATAATAACACAATCAAAAATATATTTCTCGGTTTAAATTTTAGGGAAGAACTCTCAATACACCAGAGTTAATACCTGCTGCATAACTACTCAGAAACTATTCTTTCTTATGCTTTACCATGCTAAATTGGACATCTTATGGAAAAACATATCTTTGAAATACCACAGCAGTCATTCAGTATGTGCTAGTAATCTATACTAGCATTTTGAGAACAGCACACTTGGAAGTAGTGTTATAGGGACTCCACAGGGATCTATTTTCTTCTATCTAAAATAGAAAGAGAATTAATGACAACAGCATCCACAACAACAACATTAAAAAAGAATCTCTCACACATTAATTCAATTTTTCATGATTCTAAAACAATGGTTTGAAAATAAGAACTTCAGCTAATAGCTCATTCTACATGATTACAAATAATTAAGTCAGAAATTTTCCAAGTATTTATTTGACTTATCCCTTTGATGAAGTGACTATATTGCATTGGCACAATTTGGACAGAGTCTGACCCATAATATGAAACATCAGGGATCAGATAAACTCCTCAGGAGTAATGTGAAGATGTATTTGATAACTGAGCATTAACCAAGTATTTTATCAACAATATATGGCATTTATGAAACCAAATAATTTATATTTGCAATTCATATGGAGAAGACTGTAGTGGAGTTTACTGCCATGTTCTAACGTCTGGAAAGTATTTGTTTTATAAGTATGATAGTGTATGCACTTCTCTGGCATGAAGGAATGTACTTGCCCTGAGAAAGAAAACTTTATAGGATTCCAGAACAGATATAGTTTATTGCAAATGAGTGTATACAGAAGGGTAAAAAATTATATTTTCAGATGATTTGGGGAAAGTTAGATCAATATCATTTTCTAACCATATAAAACTTAGTGATGTATGCTTTGTATATACTCATGTTGTAATTTAATAGTTTTGGCACCTCTTCCACATCCATTTACTCCAGAAGTATGACTCTCAAGGCAGATGATAAAAGTTCCCTGAAACGAACTGGTCAAAATGGTTCCTAAAATATGTTAGAAACAAATTTGTGAAAGATAGAAAATAGAAATATTTTACTGCTTTTGATAAGCACTGTTGTTTCATGGGGTGGCTAACTAAAAGTTCTTCAGTTCTTTTCCTCTGGAAACTCTCTCACCCATCCAAATACACACACACATATACACTTGTACAATCTCAGCCATAAAACCACATCAGAAGTACCATTGCTAGTCTAGAGAAATTATGATAATAATTCCAGTTAGCATATAGCCAATAACCTCTGCCCTACCCCCTTGGGACAGTGTAATTATTCTCATACTAAAAAAAAATGTGGGCTTATATGGGTTTGGTCATGTGATAAGAGTGCCACAGAGAACAAAAGATTTTAAAATTATGAGTCTTGAAGGAAAAACACCACAAGTCAGTTGACTAGAAGGCCAGCTTTATTTGTATATGACACAAGTGACTTATCAGGACCCTTTTCATTGTAAGTGACAAGAATCAAATTCAAACTAGGTTAAATCAAAACTGAGAATATGCTTAGTTCATATAGTTTAGAAGGATATGAGAAAAACTAAAAATGAATAGAAGAACAACAGAAACCAGGATTTCAGGGACTAGAAACAGAGAAGAGAGAAAGCAAAAGAGAGACAGAGAGATCACATATATGTAGTGTCTTTTGATTAGTTATGAAATTTTCATTTTGAAACACCTAACACTGTTCAGTTCAAAAGCAGTGACATTGCATTGCAGACCTACTTGAAATATGTAAATTGCTGATTGGCAATTCTTAGGGTATATTCAAGCTACATCAGTGGGGGAAAGTAAACAAGAACTGCCGACAAAATAGACATTTCTCAGTGAGCCAGAGAAACAATGATGTGATTCAGAAAATAATAAGTTGATTAAAGAACTTAATGTCTAATACTTAGTAAGCATTCTTGTGCTGCACTTTTCATAATTTACCTTATTTAACCTTCATGACATCCAAATAAATAGAAAGTCCCATTTTACGATGAGAAAACAAGGGTGTCAAGCAAATTTTGCAAAGTCACATAGTTTATGATTGTCAGCCCAGCAATCTCACG
The DNA here is from genome assembly GCF_001698545.2 of Rhinopithecus bieti. NCBI lineage: Eukaryota > Metazoa > Chordata > Mammalia > Primates > Cercopithecidae > Rhinopithecus > Rhinopithecus bieti. The sequence continues at coordinate 31,050 of NW_016820417.1, read as the reverse complement.
ATTGGGTATATACCCAAAGGGAAAGAACTCATTATATAAAAAAGATACTAGTAGTTGTATGTTTATCACAGTGCTATTCACAACAGCAAAGATATAGAACCAACCTAAATGTCCATCAATAGAGGATTAGATGAAGAAAATGTGGCATACACACACACACACACACACACATACACACACGCACACACACACACACACAGAAATATTGCTCAACCATAAAAAAGAATGAAATCATGTATTTTGCAGCATGGGTTCAACATGGGTGGAACTGGAGGCCATTATCCTCAGTGAATTAACTGAGAAACAGAAAGCCTAAGACTGCATGTTCTCATTTATAAGTGGGAGCTAAACAATGGGTACATATGGCTATACAGGGTGGAATAGACATTGGAAAGTACAAAAGATGGGAGGGTGGGAGGAGGGTGAAGGTTGAAAAATTACTCATTGGGTACAATGTTTACTATTCAAGGGATGGGTACACTTAAGACCCAGACTTCACCACTGTGCAATATCTGCATGTAAGAAATCTGCATTTGAACCACCTAAATATATGTATATAAAACCCATAAGTTTAAAAAATAAATTAATTAATAGCTATTAAATACATTGCTCACTCTAAAAATAAAAATAAAAAAAATGTAGAGTTGTCTTAGTCCATTATCCATTATTATAACAGAATATCCCAGATTGGGTAAATTATAAACAATAGAAGTTTTCTTGGCTTATGGTTTTCTGGAGGCTGGAACTTCTATGGGAATGGCAACAATTTTTCATGAGGGCTTTTAAATTGTGTAACATAACGGAAAAACAGAGGGGCAAGTGAGGGCATGTGAAAGAGACCGCAAGAGGGAGCTGAGCTTGCTTTCATAACAACCCACTCTTGTGAGAATTAATTCACTGCCTTCGTGATGGTATTAATGTATTCATGAGGGCTTCACTCTCATGACTCAATCACCTCCTAAATACTCACGCTCCTAATAGTGTGACATTGGCAATCCAATTTCCAACACATGAACTTTTGGGAGATCCATTCACACCATAGCAAGAGTAATAATGCTATATTGACTTTTAGCGTATAGTAATATTTAATAAATGGCTGCCATGTACTATAAAAGTGATACATTTAGACCCTGGAAATACAAATAAGAGAACATCAAAGGCTCTCTGGAAGACAATGATTTTATTATACTGAAAGCTGCACAATTTTACAACCTGCGAAAGATTACTTTTAATTCTGTGAAAGGAAAAGGACAATACAAACAAGTATTATCAGTATTAGCCCTTCCCTAGAAGTTTTCTTTTTCAAAAGAAAAGGCAGGCAAGTTGAAGCTTAACTGTAAGAATTTCCTCAAATCATTACTTGGCCTTGAACTTTTATCTCTTATACCACGTCCTCTTTCTGTAGCAAAGTATGCACATAAGGGAAAAAGGGATTCACTACCCTCTTAGCCACACAAACCTGACAAAGGTCCCTCAAAGAATCCTACATAAAACAAAAAAAAAAGTTTATATAAATGATTTTATATAAATAAATGTCTACTCTCGTTTCCTGTTCCACAAAGCCTTGCACTGCTGACTGAGGTTCCAGATAAAGAAAAGCAGACTAAAAATCACTTTCCACGTGACAATACCTATTGCTCCTAATATAAACAAAATAAGAAAATTACCAATGCATTTAAAGAAGATGATCTAGTTTTATTTGTTAGAGAATAAGAACTTATTATTTTCACTCATGGGATATAGCACCTTCTGGTGTTGGCAACTGCCAGATTACTTTGGCACCTGCCCATAGTGGTTAGTGAATTGGGGAAATATCAACAACTTTATGAACATCTGTGATTGCTATTACTTGTCCTAAGACATTACTGCAGACTTCTTCAAATCTATGGCAAACCAATGTAAAATGCAGTTAGTGACATGATTGTTGTCATTCTGAGTTTCTAAAACTGTCTGTTCTTATATCCACAGAGATTCTTTTCTTAGTTCCTGGGGACAGACTTAAAAAAAAAAAAAAAAACTTTATTTTATAATAGTTGTAGATTTAGAGAATTATGGCAAAGTTAGTTCAGAGAGTTACTGTATCTTCCACACACAGATTTTCCTATTACTATCATCTTACATTAGAATGGTACATTTGTTACAATTAATCAATTGAACATGTTTATTAACTAAAACCCAACCTTTATTCAGATTCCCTTAGTTTTCATCTAATGCCCTTTTTCTGTTCAAGGATCCCATCCAATATATCACATTACATTTAGTTATCATGTCATCTTAAGCTCCTCTTGGCTGCAGTAGTCTCTCAGATTTTCCTTGTTTTCAAGGACCCTGACAGTTTTGAGGAATAGTCGGATATTTTGGACAATATTCATCAACTGAGATTTATCTACTTTTTTGTTAGAATGGGGTTATGTGTTTTTGGTAGGAAAACTACAGAGGTAAATTACCATGACCATTATATCATAACAGAGGTGCATACTATCAATGTGAATTACCATTGTTTTTATAGTTTTATTTTTTATTGATGCATAATATACACACTTTGGGGGTACATGTAATTATTTAATACATTCATATAATCTGTAAGATCAGTATAACTGGGATATGGAACACCTTAAATATTTGCATTTTCTTCATGCTACAAACGTTCAAATGATTTTTTCTCTAATTATTTTGAAATATACAATAGATAATTGTAAACTAGTAATCCTACTCATATATCGAACACTAGGTCTTATATCTTCTATCAAACTGTGTTTTTGTACCTATTAATCAACCTCTGTTCATCACCCCTGAGACCTTCCCAGACTCTTGTAACCAGCAATCTGCCCTCTATTTTCATGAGATCTACTTTTGTGGCTCCCATGTATGAGTGAGAACATGCAATATTTGTCTTTGTGTGCTTGAGTTATTTCACTTAACATAATGACTTCCAGTTTCATTCCAGTTGCTGCAAATGGCAGGATTTCATTCTTTCAAGAACTGAATACCCCATTGTGCGTATATACCAAGTTTTTTGTATCCATTCATCCATCGATTGACATTTATGTTGATTCCATATTTTAGATACAGTGAACAGCACTGCAATAAACACGGAAATGTAGATGTATAGCTCTTCAATACATTAATTTCCTTTTTTTGGATATATGCTCAGTAATGGAATTGCTGGATCATACATGGTGGTTCTACTTTTAGTTTTGGAGGAATCTGCATACAGTTTTCCATAGCGTCTGAATTAATTTACATTCCCACCAACCGTGTGTGAGGGCTCCCCTTTCTCCACATCCTTGCCAGCATTCATTATCTCAAATTTTTGAATAAAAGTTATTATATGATTTGCATCTCTCTGATTATTAGTGATGTTGACCATTTTTTAACATACCTGTTGGCCATTTGAATGTCTTTTTTTTGAAAAATTTCTACTTACATATTTTGCCCAATTTTTAATCAGATTGTCTTTATTGTTTTGTTTTGTTTTGTTTTGCTACTGAGTTGGTTGAGCTTCTTATATATTCTGGTTATTAATAACTTGTCAGATAGTGATATGCTTTGGATGTTTATTCCCTCCAATACTAATAAATGCATCAAAAAAAAAAAAAAAAAAAAAAAAAAAAAAAAAAAAAAAAAA